>NC_057925.1:11260274-11561854 GCF_018873765.1 Telopea speciosissima | reverse complement strand
CAGCGGAAAATAATCGATTCGAGTTTCTTTCGCATCCCATAAATATTAATAATCAATGAACAGAAGGAATTAATAAAGAACTGCTAACTTGGTGAGCCTCAAGTGTTGCTCCTCCAATAGACAGTGGTTCTTCCTCCAATGAGCGCTCCAAGCAAACAGATCTGAACCTCCAATGGTGCTACCAAGGTTCTACACGCCAATCCCAGATGCCCTCAAACTCCTCAGCACAGATCTAGAGTTTCACAAACCCTAACTCTCAAACACAGGTGAGAGAAGCAAGAAGAAGAAGAGAGATCACAAGAGGGAGAGAGAGAAATCAAAAACGAAGGAGAGAGAGTGTCTGCTCCAAAAACGTGGAGAGCTTCTCTTCTGCGTATTTTTGGTCCCCTATTTATAATAATAGGGTTTAATTAAATCCTAGATAGATTTAATAGAGCCCTAGTGAGAGTCGACTCTCTCTCTCTCGATCTGGCGATTCTGTTTAAACTCAAAGTGCTACACAGTGAAGAAGCAGAATCTAATAGGGAAAGTATTAATTAGATTCTTTATTTAATTATTAATGGATAATTACAATTAGCACCAAATCCATTAATTAAATAAAGAGCCAATTAAATTAGCAAATTCTAAATAACTCCCTATATGATAACAATTTATCATATACAACCCCCCCACTAATCAACACCATCATTATGGAATCTAGGGCATGTACACATGTACTGCCAAACCCCAATCCATAGTACATGTCCATATAAGAGTGTCTGTGCATCCGATCGGGTCTCGCAAAACTCGATAAAACACTTTATTTGAAATAACTATAAATAATGTATCATTTTATGAAAATAAATTTTGCAAAACCATTTCCAAAACGGTACTGGATCTAGATTCTGATCCGACCATGCACAGACAGTCTCTATCTTGGTGTTCCCCAATCGGGCAGTGGTGACCGTGTTGGATAACTCCTTCACTCACAAAGTGTTCACGCATTCCCAGAACACCGGCTTTGACTCGCTTGAGTCTTAGTCATTGATGAACCAAAGAATGCGATCACACTTTACAGTGACAGGGTTCCCTCAGGTACAGGGTGTCGGTGACACATGTCTATCCCTTCCTACATCTGGTAGTAATACATGAGGGAATCGACAAAGAAGATTCTTCGCCAATGCACACATCAAACATGTGAGCACTCGCATTCGTACCCTGACATCACATGTCTAGGCATACCCAATGCGACGACCATATGATAAGGGTGCCCAGCCCAAACCCTAGTCGTGACTACCATTTTAAGTATAACTTATGGACACATAATGCTCAAAAAGTTTATATCGCATGTGACAATATTAAACTAAAATGTATAAATGTCCAATACAAAGGTGAACCGGGTTGAACCGGACCGAACCGGGTTTGATGGACACACACTTGTCCAACATATCTCAGCACCGCAGAGAGTACAGAGCTCACTAGCCTTCTTGAAGAGTCCTGCTCGGCGTTTAGAGAAAGTGACCTGTCAAGAAAATTCACAATTGATCCTCTTGATCTCAATCTTCTGCCGACCCATGCTTGGTTTCCTTGCCATCTCACTGAAACAATAAGAGAAACACTAAAAAAAGATTGCTTCACCACCCATCAAGGGAAAGAAAGAGATAATAGAGAAATTGTTGTTTCTTTGGACTCAATTTATAGGTCTTCTTTCCTTCAATATCTCTCAAAGCTGTCCGAATATATTAAAATTTTTGCCTCTATTTCATCTTATTTCCTTTTTTGAAACTTTATTTTTTTATAATTTTTACTTTTGGTAACAAACTTAAGAGATTTAGCCACAAATTAGGAAAATTTAGATTAAAAAATGTTATCATCATGAGATTTAGTTTTCTTGGTTGGCAAATTCCTTTCTCCAGTTTGAACACCATTTTGGACTTGAAATCCGAAAACCAAGTTCATATTTATTTCCTTTTTGATAAAAAAAAATATATATATTTATTTCCTTTTATATGATGTGGTGTTTGGGAAAAGGAAGCGGAATGTCTGTTAAGCTAAAATCTAAGATTACTGTGCTGCATGAACATTGTTTAGGGATAACTGTGGTGCTCTTTAGGAATGTAATAGGAGATATGATATGATATTGTTTTTAATTTCTTTTGGGTATGATATGATCAGAAACATAGTAATTGCCTATACGATCCATCTATGGTGTCACCTGGAGTGTGTATGGTAACATATATATATGTATGGTACCACGAAAGACAGTTTAATTTCCATTTTAATCAAGAGGAAAAAAACAAAGAATCTTCAAAATATAACCGTCCATGGTAGTTACTTATTAAGAATGGAGCTGGCTTCGCTCCTAAGAAACCTGCAATATTGGGACCTCTTTAAGCATCCTTGTATATATTAGTGTAGACGCTGAAAATTGCCAGCCATCCACAATGATGATGACAATTGGACACGGTCGAATACTAGATCCCTCACCTGTAGTTGGTAGTTGGATTTACAAAATAAAACCCCCCCCAAAAAATGACCATTTTTTGAATGTGTGTGTGTGTGTGTGCATGCTTTATAGCGACCCTCCCATCTATATCCCATGTCCTACTTTGATATTTGAGCCTCCCTCCTATTTCACCTCTCATTTTTTCACCCTCTTTCATTACATTCCCCATGGTATCCTTATTATGGTCATGTAGCATCATCACTCTGTCCGAGTAACAAGCGATAGTCTTGAGAAATCCCCAGAGACGCCATTACTCTGCCCGAGATTTGAGTGATAACAGCTGTCACTTTGCCTGAAGTCCGAGTAACCCACAGCTATCTTACATAGTTGTTACTCTATTTAACGAAAGAGAGGCAAGCCAGTCTTCCGTCTCCACTTGATCCGTGCGACATCATCATATTTCATATTTGTAGTGTTTCTTTTTACTTAGTTAATTTCACATGAGGTTTATGTCTTTCTCATTTTTATCATGTTGGCATGATATAGACAATTAAAGTAGCTTGCATTAGTGTAAATAGTAAGCCTTATTTACAAAAAGCAATGTTTTGTTTTATTTTCTATAAAGTACTTTATCTCATTTCCATAGATTAAAGTAACTTAAATTATTTTAACATGCGCATTACCATTTTTGACAAGTATCATATTTAGTTCATTTTTACATATTTGATGCATCATAAATTAGTCTCACATGTTGGTATAAGAAATATCATTATGGAAAAATATATAAAATCAAGCATCTAGTAGAAAGACTGGTTTGACTGGGCGAGATGGGGTGTGCTAATACCTTCCTACTCTCATTATTTGTCCACTTACCTAGACTCTCTGACCAAACCATATGGAATCATATAGCCCTATCCATTCATCCTGGATGGGGCTACCCCATTGGGTCCTAGGCCCGAATCCTAGGTGGCAACTCCATTTATTTTTACTATGTATATATCATGATCCCAAACCCCATGTCACTAAGGGACCCCGAATCAAGCGGATCCCGCTTGCAAGGTGGATGAAGACCCGCATCCACAGGTCTCGGTATCCACACTAGCTAGCATAGCCAACAAAATGGCTGCCCTGGCATCCCTATGTTCATCTATTGGAGCCGTTATGTAGGAATGTTTCCATCACCCCTCGCGCTCTAGTGCCCCTGAGCAAAGAACTTGTAAGATTTCATTCAAACTCTTGATGATTCGAAGTATTCAGGAATCACTTCTTTGACCTTCAATTGTTTCATAATCTTAATCAAAGAGGGGCATTCTATAGACACCTCATTTTGTCATTCCATCCAGAGGCTTCTCGAGATGAAGATGAGCATCCTTCAAGGCGTAGAGTTAACGTATCTATAGATGTAGCGCAAGTGTGAACTTCCCCAATTCGTTCACAGAACGTTCACTCACAATATCCCTAAGAGGGAAAACCCCATAAACTTTCTTCAGAGCCAAAACAAGAGCCCCTGGATACTCCAAATCATCCCTGAAGGGCTAGACCTGACCCAGTCCTCTTTGGAACCAACCTGACCAAGCACAAAACTAGCCCAAACATCCAAAATAGACATTCGAACCCAAGGTCGACACTTAAAAGCCCTGAGTTGACATCGACCTCACCCATGTGAATGTCGAACTGAACTCTTTGAATATATATATACCCTCGACATTCAGACATTTCTTACCAACACTCAACCATACCTTCATTGATGTCAACCCTTGTTCATCGATATCAGCTCGATGTCGATCTCTGTTCGTCGATATCAGCTTGATGTCGGCCATACCCCTCCACGATGTCGACTTGACCCAACTTCAATGTTGATCCTATGAAAATCATAGACACCCAAATTTAGCATGTTTAGCTCCGATTTCATTTCCATTCGCGACCAAGCTCAATTTTTGCAACTTGGATCCAAATATTGGTTGTCTTAGGCTCTAAGAAACCTCAACTTTGGCAATAAACAACTTGCCCATACTCTATTGGTCATAACTTTAACCAAATACTCATCGTCAATGCAAAGACACCTCTCTCCATACTTCACCAATGATCCAGATCAAATCTATGATCCTTGCATGAATTTTTGAGTGCACGAACAATTGGTCTTTGGTCCTTGCTTGATCCTCACCCCGTTGCTCAATTGCCATTGCTCTTGAGTCCCTACTTGGTCATTGGATCTCAAGATTCAAGTTCATAGCTTAGAGTCAACAGTACTTAGTGATTTTGGTGCTTGGGGATGAAGTGTTGTCCAAAAAGAGACAAGAAAATCCAACCACTGGTGATACTATCTCTACATATCAACCTCCTGAGTCACAAAGGGAAGCCTCCATCTCTTTTAGTTAGAACATCTTCCAAATAGGTAAGACCATTTTCTCTTGTACGTATGTTTTGTTGATTTCATCGTTTTCATACTTATTTTGCATCTTTAGAGGCATGTGATCCCATCTCTCCAGATGGTGATCACTTACACTCTTGTTGTTGTTTCTTCCTTTACCTTTAATGTATGATCCCCGTCCCCTGTAGACTAAGACTCATCCTAATTTCTCTCATTATAATATTTGTTGTATTTTCTCAGCCTATGGTATGCTTACATGCTTTTCATATACTATATTTTCTTGTCAAATATTCTACACCATGTTTCCTCCTTCGCTAATGTCCTCATTCCCCCCCCCCCCCTTTCTACCATTCATGCATCTTCCTCCACAATTTCAACATGCACATGTACATGCTAGTATCTCCATCCATCTCTACTTGTCATAAATCTCACCACATGCTTGTCATGCATTTAGGCTTTTCTTTGTCTTTATTTCATTGTTTTACTTCCCTGTATACTAACCCTTACCATGCAGCTAAGCTTTCAAGTATGTTTGCTTACCTTTCCTTGCATTCTAGACTCCACTTTCGCCATACCGTAATATGACATGTACCCAAACCAATGGACCGATCAGTCCCCTATGGGCATTGCAAGAGAGTCAATTTAAATTATGGGTCCTGAACCCTCCTCCAGGTGGCGACTCCTACATTCAATTCACCTCATTTTTTTCCCCATAAAAAAATGAGGTGGAGGACACATGACGATCCCCCGCCATGACGTCATTTGTCCTCACACTGCCCTGCCTAAGATTGTGTCATATGTGCAAGAGATGTTGACGACCATGATCATGGATTGACATGGTTCAATTCCTGCAGTTACGGGCAGTTCTTTTAACCCTTCGACATTGACTAGTGTTCCCATGAACCCATACAGCGGCGAATCCAGCTCTTTTAACCTATCTTTTCCCAGCTTCGTTTTCTCATACACATCGCAGAAGAGAGTGGTGGCCAAGCTCCCATTGTCGACCATCCTTTCCACCTCGAAGTTTGTGATCTTTAATGCTATGATGATAGCATCATCGTGTGGCACATTGTTGTCCTTGAGGTCTTCATTGGAGAAGGATATCACCTATCCCGTCTTGGCTTTTTTGCTTGGCCATTCCGTGCTATTGAAACTTCGAGTGTAGCCTTTCCTAGAGGAGGAAGAGTTGCCCTAGCGGTTGGTCCACCTCTAATTGTGGCAATCACCCCAGTTGGAGTATCACAATCTGCATGGCCATTGTGTCCTTTTCTGTGGGTCAGGACATTTCTTTCTGGACCTCAGTCTCTTCTTCAATTATGTTCTCTTTCCGCACGTCGCTCAGATCAGGTCGCATCTAGGGATGTAAACGGATCGAATTCGATTCGGATAGTGTTATATTCACATTCGGAACCGATTAACTTTTGGACGGATTGGGATAGTGTTAAACAGATATGGATACGGATACGAATACAAATCAAATATTTTATACGTTTATATGTAAATATAGCATTTTGGATAGCTATAGCCTATCCGTATCTGTATCCATTTAGCTTTCGGACGGATTTGGATAGTACTAAACGGATATGAACACGGATACGGAAATGGATTTCGACTATTAATTTACATCCCTAATCGCATCCTGAATGTCTTTGTCAATGTATGGGTCAAGGTAACCTCTTTGGATCAAGCTCTCCCTTGAACCTTGAGGTTGCACCAAAAAAATATCTCCCTTGAGGTGCTTGTAGTCGTTAGTGTCATGCATGTGATCCCAGTGGAACCAGTAGTACTTTCTCTGATCTTGTCTCCCCAAGTGTGAGCCCATCTTGCTTGGCCACTTGACATAGTCCTTGTTCTTGATCTACATCAATATGTCAAATCTTTTGTTGGTGAAGGAAGTGTACTTGTCAAACACCTTGGCAGGGCTTTTCAACCAACCTGAGCTTCGGTCAGAGCATTGTTTTTTGCTCAAACCAGCTCGGATTTCTCTAGTCTAGATTTGTTCTTGTCCGGTTCACTTCCTTCGATATATTTTTGTGCAGCCAGTCTCAAACGCATTGATGTATTTCTCACTGATAGCTAGTAGGTCAGGGAGGTTGTAGGGCGGCTTCTTTAATAGGAAGAACAAGAGTTTTCATCATCGATACCACCAAGGAGAGGCTTGCTGTTGCACTGCTTTATGGTCATCAGGTTAACCGAAGTTTTCCTATGACTTTTGTTGCTCAGGAAGTTGTTGACGAAGGACTCACTGAGTTCCTGGAGGTTTTTGATAAATTTCAACTTGAGGCAGGAGAACCAAACTCTCTTGCCTTTCTTCAAAGTAGCTGAGAATTCTCGACACATGATGGCGTCATGGGCCCCATAGAGAATCATCATGGACTTGAAGCTCTCCAAGTGATGCAGAGGGTCCGTGGTGTCGTCATACTTTTCAAAGGTCAGCATCTTAAATGTGTGGGGAAGAAGTTGTTAGATTAAATTGATCCGAATAGGGACAAAATCCCAAAAGCCAGGATCTCCATAGGGCGTTCAAGAACACAATCACATAAATAACAGAAAATAGGGATAGAACCACTGACCTTGTTTCGCATCCATAGTGATGATGATTGCAGTGGAAAATAAAGAACAAAGATCTAGGTGCTTCCCCTCTATTCCCAAAGTAACTGGCCTGATGAGAATACCGAATGCGCAGGGACGACGAACACTGAATATCTCCCTCTCTTTCAAGAATGCACTCCTTAAATAGTAATTGAGAATAATAAGTTGTGATGGGTAGAGGGGGGACCTAGCTCTCCTTATATAGTAATCCCTATAGGGTCTGACTCATCACAGTCCCAATAGGAATCTATCTGGCCCACACTAAGCCAGTCCACATTAGACTTCTAATATAACTTAATGACCCCACTTTATTAGACCAAAACCCTAATTAGCCTGGTTTAGGGATTTAATTATGTCCATATAGAGTTTTATTAGAACTAAAATTCTAACATTCTCCCACTTGGACTTACATTAAATTCCTTATTTTTAAAAGGATTTAAAAATAGTTTTGACCAAAACAAATCACAGGCTAACAACTCTTTAAGAAAACTTTATGTGCACAATTTTTAAAATAAATTAGTCTAGAGGTTATATTAGAAAGTCAATCCTATCCCATAGAGTTTTAGACACCGAATCATGGCGGTAACTGCATCTATAATCAAGCGACACAGAGCCTTCCATGGTCACGAGAGCCCTCAACTCTACTAGCATAGATACAAGGTGATAGTGTGACAACGAGATAATACTCAAGTAGTGATTCCTTATGTATTATTCGTTTATCAGTCCAAAATTTCTCTTCTTTAAGTGGCACAGGCTCACTAGAGAAATAAACTTTGTGATTCTAACGAATCTGTATGTCTCATCAGAAATAACTCGAGTTATACTTTATGTGTTACAAGACATACCTTTAGGCTAACAACTTAATGCCCCAGCCTTGCTTAAGGTTAACACATTCCTTAAGACTTTAAAATCAGAAATATATACATCATGTCAATAAATAAAACACTCATGTGTTTAAAAGAAACTGCATGCAATGACACCTGATATATATATAAATCAAAGTTTACCATAAGGTAAAAATACAGATGAAAAGAAACTTTAAATTACAATGAAGCAAAATAAAACAAACTCCCACTAACCAACCACATCCCATGATGCAACTAAGCCCATGCCCATGACATGTCTCTCAAAAACACAAGGGTGAAGACCTTTGGTTAGGGGATCTGCAACCATATCATCTGTACTAATATGCTTCACTATAATGTCACCTTCCTTTACTCTCTCTTTTATGGTCAAATACTTGACCTCCATGTGTTTAGACCCTCTAAGTCCTTTATTGTTGTTTATAACTAACACAGCAGAGCTGTTATCACAGTATATCTGGATGGGTCTATCTACAAAATCTACAATAGTCAACTCCTTTATGAGTTCTGAGCCAAATAGCCTGAGTAGCAGCCCCATAGCATGCTACAAACTCTGCCTGCATAGTCAAAGTGGTCACCAATGTCTGCTTTTTACTCTTCCATGATACTGCCCCTCCTGCCATCAAGAAAACATAACCTGATATGGATTTCCTGTCATCCTCACAGCCAGCAAAGTCAGAGTCTGTATACCCCACTAGCTTGAGTTCAGGAACGTGTCTGTAAGTCAGCATATAATCTCTTGTCCCCTTCAAGTACCTCAATACTTTCTTGGTAGCAACCCAGTGACCAAGACCAGGATTTGACTGATACCTGCCAAGAAGTCCCGTTACAAAAGCAATATCCGATCTGGTATAGACCTGAGCATACATGATACTACCAAGTGCGCTAGCATAAGACACCTTCTTCATTTCATCCCTCTCAGCTTTATTTTTCGGGCACTGTGTCGAACTCAGTTTGTCACCCTTGAGAATAGGAACATTCCCAGGTTTGCAATCCAGCATACTGAACCTCTCCAGAACACGATCAACATAAGCCCTCTGAGAAAGACTTAATAAACGGCGAGAACGATCCCTATGGATCTCAATCCCAAGAACAGAAGAGGCCTCACCAAGGTCCTTCATGTCAAATTCCCTAGATAAAAGTTGCTTTGTATTATGCAACATCCCTAGGTCACTACTTGCAAACAGGATGTCATCCACATACAGAATGAGAAAATAGAATTTGCTCCCACTGACCTTGTGATATATACACTGATCCACTTTGTTTTCCATAAAACCAAACGAAGTCACAACACTGTCAAATTTTAGATACCACTGCCTAGAAGCTTGTTTGAGACCGTAGATAGACTTCTTGAGTCTACACACAAGATGATCTGAATCATCCACTGCAAAACCCTCAGGCTAAACCATATATACTTCCTCATCAAGATTGCCATTGAGAAAGGCGGTTTTAACATCCATTTGACGCAGCTCCATATCAAAATGAGCTACCAATGCCATGATCACCCTGAAGGAATCCTTCGAGGAGACTGGAGAAAAGGTCCCATTGTAGTCTACTCCCTCTCTCTGAGTGAATCCCTTGGCTACCAGTCTGGCTTTAAACCTCTCAACTTTTCCTTTGGAATCTCTTTTGGTTTTATACACCCATTTGCAACCAATGGGCTTACAACCTTTAGGTAAATCAACAAGCTCCCAAACATCATTATGTTTCATCGATTGCATTTCATCTCTCATCGCATCTATCCACAAATCTGACTGAGGACTAGAAACAGTGCCTGAATAAGTAACTGGATCGACCACACAACCAATGTCATAGTCATGTTCTCCCAAATAGACCTCATAGATAGGTGATATAGCTGACCTTCTCTCCCTAGTGGATCTCCGTAATGGTGCCACTACTGCCTCAACCTAAATCTGAGGAATCTCAGCTGGAATTGTATCAATGATAGGATCCTCAACCACATCCTGAATAAGAGGAATCTCATCAGGTGCTACATGAATGTCGGGGACGGTATCAATATCAGGCTCCTGAACTCCAGCAGGTGTAATCAATGGCACAGTATGCCCCACATCAGTCTGAATAGGTAGAAGAATAGGTACCGATGTACCAACCATGTGACTATCTTGAACAGTTTGAGAACAGTCATTCTTTTCGGCCACATCAAATTCCAGAAACTTCGCTGTCTGTGACTCCACAATCCTAGTGCCTCCGCAGGGATTATAAAATTTATATCCCTTCGAATGATCTGGGTAGCTGACAAAGTAGCAACGAGTAGTCTTGGGATCCAACTTGTTTAAAATCGGATTATACAACTTCACTTCTGCAGGGCACCCCCAAACTCTAAGATGGTTTAAACTGGGTTTACGGCCGGTCCACAACTCAAAAGGTGTAAGAGGAGCGGCTTTAGTAGGTACACGGTTAAACATGTAAAGAGCAGTTTTCAAGGCTTCACCCCATAAGAACTTAGGTAAATTTGTCCTACTAACCATACTTCTCACCATGTCCATAAGGGTACGGTTACGCCTTTCAGCGACCCTATTTTGTTCAGGACTTCCTGGCATAGTAAACTGACTAACTATTCCAGAGTCCTCAAGGTATTTGGCAAACGAGCCCTTAAGCTGTCCAGCATCGCCATGTCTGCCATAATACTCACCCCCACGATCAGATCTAACAATTTTAATAACTTTCCCTAACTGTTTCTCAACTTCAGTCCTAAAAATCTTGAACTTGTCAAGAGATTCAGACTTTTCTTTAATTAAGTACAGGTATCCATATCGGGAATAGTCGTCTGTAAAAGTGATGAAATAAAATTTTTTACACAATGTGGCTGAATAGGGACCACTGATGTCAGTGTGAATGACCTCTAACAGGTCAGAACTACGGACTGCAGTTTTCTTCTTTATTTTGGTCATCTTTCCCTTACAACAGTCTACACAAGTTTCTAGATCACTTTCGAGAGTAGGCAGGATGTCAGACTTTATCAGCCTTTCCACTCTTGCCTTAGAAATATGACCTAGCCTCTTATGCCACAATGTGAAAGACCGTTCTTTAGGTAAGGGTCTTTTAGAAACAACACTTTCAACATTACAGGAGACGTAGATATCAGTGGGAGACAAACACAATCTGTACAATCCGTTGGACATAAAGCAGGAACCAACTTTAGTTGAATTAAAAAATAAATTAACCATAGTATTTTTTATTTCAAAATAGAAACCACTAATGTCCAAAACTGAAACCAAAATTAAATTCCGCCTAAAGGACAGTATATAAAAAGTGTCCTTTAATGTCAATTTAAAACCAGAATCTAATAATAAAATGACATCTCCCACGAACTCTACGTCAGAATGTCCATCATTTCCTACGACCAGCCTTGATTCATCCTTGTTTGGCCTCCTCCTGTTTATGAACCCTTGTATAGTAAAAGCAACATGGTTAGTTGCACCGCTATCTAGCCACCAAGAACTGGATGGGGCTTCTGATAGATTGGATTCACAAACAAAAGCCAAAGAATCATTACCTGATGGCTGCTTGGGCTTGAGTAACCAAGCCTTGTATTTGTCGCAGTCCTTCTTCATGTGACCCTTCTTCTTGCAAAAGAAGCAGCGATCACTCTCTTTCTTCAAAGAGTCTTTCTTGGGTCCCAAATTGTTAGTCTGATCGGACTATTTATTGGCAGACTTATGAGTATGATTTTTAGACTTTTTACTCTTATGGGCTTTGGAAGTAAACAGGGCAGTAGGCTTTTTCTCTTTCTTCAGTTTCTCTTCCTCAGACACAACCCTAGAAATTAGGTCATTAATGCTCCAGACTCCATCTTGGGAAATGTAGTTGGTTTTTATGATGCCAAATTCAGAAGGTAGGGTATTTAAGGCTTGATGGACAATTAGGGCATCTGGAAGAGGAATCTCTAAGGCCTTGAGTTTAGTTTGGTAATCAACCATCCTAATAATGTAATCCCTAACACCCCCAGAACCATCATACTCCATATTAAATAACCCTTGCAGAAGTGTCCCAATCTCAGCATTCGATGAAGCTTTGTATCTCTTGGACATTGCATCTAGTAATTCCCTGGCAGTACATTTCTCAGGCAGACCACTTTTTAGGTATTCCGGTATCGACCTCTTTATGGAAAGTATACTGAGTCGATTACTCTTTTTCCATGCAACATGCACAGACTTTTCATCCTCAGTACTATCAGCAGTTAGTTCCATTGGTGTATCCATAACAAGGGACGTGTTCACATCTGCCATTTCCATAGCAAACATAATGTCCTCTTTCCACTTCTTAAAGTTTGACCCAGTGAGGAGCTCAATAGTAACCATGTTATTATTGACAGAGAAGGTGACTGAAATTTTAAACAATGAACAGTATAATAATTAAAATGATGCAAGTACAGCTTGAAAACTTTATAAGCTAATGAGAATTTTACACACATCATTGTGAAAACACCTTTGGGCTGAATTCTCAATATGCAATTGTAAAAATCCCTACACATACCAGTGGCCATGGGAATACAGCTCAACTTTCAAAATCCACCACCTTTGGGTGTGCAGAATTCTAGGGTCAACCTATTCACATGCATACTGTATATGTACCCCTTCAAGTACCAATACATGACCACCACTTTTGGGTGTATGACCACACATTAGAGTTGAAGGACACCCCACAGCTGTATGAGACCGGTGTTTCACAAATCCAACAAGGAAGGTCGCTTTGGCGGCTGCATCCTGTCGAACCCATGGAACCCTCTCTTGGGATATTCCAAAATTACTTACATCCTTAAGCAAATTGTGTTATTTTATACTTTATGACAAGGGGCTTTAACTGTCTTAAAATTAACACAAAAATAATAATAATATTGTTCATCAAGGTAGGTATTCCAGCAATTCAGAAATTGGTTCGGTTCCCAATAGAACGAATCGATAAATTACATAAAGGGCATGCATTAAAAGAATACCAAGAATATTTAAAATATTCATATCTGATCAAAACAGAGGGCACCACTGTGTAGAGCACAGAAAAACAGAGCCAACGCAAAAAACGGGACCCCAAACAGAGTCCTGTAGCCCCCAGAAAGCCCGGTCAAAGTTTAGGTCCAAATTTGATTGACTGTACTGGTCAAACCGGTCCAAAAAGTCAAACAAAATCAATTTGGTTCAGCCCCCGGTTCGAGTGAACCGGTTCAGACCCAGTCCAACTGGGTTCGGGTCAACCCAAAATGGGTCAGTAACCGGGTTTGCGGGTCGGGTTTTCGGATTAGAACCCGGGTCGACCGGACCCGAGATGCACACGTTAGCATCGCCTATAAATAGCATCAGGCGCACGATAGCAAAACCCAGATTCTTTTTTTTTTTATTTTTTTTAACTTCTGCCGGCGAGTGAAGATCACCCGCGGCTGCCGCCGGTGCGTGGGAGCTCGTCCGGCAGCCGTCGACGGTGATCCACCCACCGAAAATTCTGATTTTTCGAGTTCTCCGCCCCCATGTGATCAGATTCTATTTTCGCCGGCTAAAGAAATCGGCAGAATGCCAGTATCCGTACGGGTTTTTGGAAAACTGGAAAAAACCCTAAAAACCTTGATTCGGATCGAAAAATTTTTGATTCCCTTATTATGTTCTATTATTTTGAATCCATATAGGTTCAAGAACAGATCTATGGAGGCTTTGATACCACATGTTAGATTAAATTGATCCGAATAGGGACAAAATCCCAAAAGCCAGGATCTCCATAGGGCGTTCAAGAACACAATCAAATAAATAACAGAAAATAGGGATAGAACCACTGACCTTGTTTCGCATCCATAGTGATGATGATTGCAGCGGAAAATAAAGAACAAAGATCTAGGTGCTTCCCCTCTATTCCCAAAGTAACTGGCCTGATGAGAATACCGAATGCGCAAGGACGACGAACA
Organism: Telopea speciosissima; assembly: GCF_018873765.1. NCBI lineage: Eukaryota > Viridiplantae > Streptophyta > Magnoliopsida > Proteales > Proteaceae > Telopea > Telopea speciosissima. Next base: position 11,547,692 of record NC_057925.1, on the reverse strand, counting down.
CTGAATATCTCCCTCTCTTTCAAGAATGCACTCCTCAATAGTAATTGAGAATAATAAGTTGTGATGGGTAGAGGGGGGACCTAGCTCTCCTTATACAGTAATCCCTATAGGGTCTGACTCATCATAGTCCCAATAGGAATCTATCTAGCCCACACTAAGCCAGTCCACATTAGACTTCTAATATAACTTAATGACCCCACTTTATTAGACCAAAACCCTAATTAGCCTGGTTTAGGGATTTAATTATGTCCATATAGAGTTTTATTAGAACTAAAATTCTAACAGAGGTGCCTTCATGATCTCATTAGAAAGAGCCGTATCGCTTGGGAGTAGGGGGTTGAACCATCTGGATGAGTGGCTGCATTCTTGGACGAGGTAGGAGAAGAAGAAAAAAAATTTAAAATAAAGAGGGAGAAAGACAGGTGATGAGAACTGATTAATAGGTTGATAGGAGGGGTAATTTAGTCATTTGAATATAGCTGGAGAGAAAAAGAGGTAAAAGTTCACTTTTTAGGGGGAATCAAAGGTGAAACTTCTGATAAGGGAGTTTAAGTAAATAAGGTGCAAGTGCAAGGGAGTAATAGAAATTTTTAATGCTTTGGGAGAGATGTTATGGCCAAACGAGGGCACGGGTTTTATGCACTTGGAGAAAGATGTGAGATCTACCAAATGCTTGATTGGATTACTTGGACAAGGAACTCTACACTTTGGTGGTCCAACTCAATGAGAAAATAGTTCCTACAAACCCACGGTAGGAACCTTTTAAATGTTGTTTCATGGATTGATGGTGTAGCTATTTTAACCGTTGGATAGATAGATCATGGTTTATATTACTATTTATCAAATTTTTTAGCTTAATCAATCAAATATTCGTCTCATGTATTGGAACACATCCCTATGTATTTCCATATACGTATATGTTCCTTTGAGCACTATTGTGCAGTTAAAAAACTTGGGTTTTCAAACTTCTATTTCGCCACATGAACTACTTTGATAGGGATGAAACTTAGCATGTGAAGTTAAAGATAATCATTTGTGACAAATATTGCAAAAAATACAACCAAAATTATGATATAATTGTAAAAAGGCTATAAATAATATCAAAATATTAGAAGTAATAGCAGTAATGTTTGAAACAATATTTTCTCAATAAAAAATAGAATATATCAATGGTAATAAAAAAACCCACCGAAAAGGTATACATAGCAGTAGTTTTTATTATTGCTATAATTTAAGTCATTTAGCAATGAGAGGGTAACCCAATTATTTGGCGGGATAATTTGACAGGGGGGATTTTAATTTATTTTTATTTAGTAGGGAGGTCATTTATAGGGAGGAGGAGAGAGACAAGACACTATGGCGGTGGCGCAAATGCTACACTCCCTGTCGAGAAACTTTCTTCCTATAGATATGTATGTATGTATAAAATAAAAAATCGGTAGATGGAATCAAACTAGCTCCTCGCATGAGATACATATGTATGGTTAGTTGGTCATTCTCTCAGTATTACAAAAGCAAATAGTAACTGTTGGGGTAAGAAGACTTTTCTTATAGGGGGTTCTGGTGGTCATGCTTCGGGGACAGCCAGGGGTGGACACTGAGGGAGAAGCCCAACGTTGGGAAGAATGTTGGAGTGTGTCCATCAAACCTGGATTATTTTGGAAAAAATAAATTTAATATTGATTATTGCGTGAATTTATTTACGGACTTGTATGTTTGTTCCATGGATTTTCACCCAAAATAGTTCTCGACTAGGAATAGGACCGGACATCTTGTTCATATGGTCGTTACATTTTATGTCACTAGAAAAGTTGTTTTCAGAGCATAAATGTAACCACACATTATTTGTGCGTATAGAAAAGAATTTGGTACAAATTCTCACATGTGTTCTTGCTGTCGTATTAAGGAGAGATGCGTACCCATCACCAGTCCTTTGACACGAGAGATTGTATCGTTACGGTGTTACATTACGGATTTTAGTACACCAATGATTGATGTCATGTGGACTATATATTGGTGTGTTGGATTCGTGATGTCGCATCGTGAATGAAAGAGATGCTCAATATGAAATCCACTACCTTTGATTGAGGAATATCAAGTAGAAAGAATGTCTATGATCAATTGGACTGGAATGCAGATCCAGTGGCATTCTTATAAATTGTTTACAAAATTTATTTTCAATTTATTAAGTATATCAGTATATTATTTTAAACAATGTTTAAACGCATTTTTGGTCATCCTACTGTGAACACAGGATCTCTAATTAAAGACTTGTATGATGGATTGGGGTTTGACAATATTTAATTAAATACTCTATAGTCCATCATGAGATATTGTTTAGTGGAGGATCTTATATGCAGATTAAAGAGTTTAATTATGCATGCCATTTAATTGGAAAAATAAAAGAGGTTGTTGGCCATTTAATTATAGTATTTTATTAAATAAAATATTGACTAATTAAAGAGAACACAAAATCCCTTTTAGATTCTACATCTTCCCTCTTTAGAAGCAAGTTGGGTAGCTAGTCAAGTTTCCTTTTCACATTAGGAAAGTGAATAAGGGAATCCACCCCAATCCTAAGGTGTTGAGAGTTATAACAACACACCACAAAGGGGGCGGGGGCACTCACTGGCTTGGTTGAATTTCTCTGGCATCCCCCTTGGCAAACTTTTTCTCTCTCCTCTCTCTTGCTCCCTTTGAGTGATGGTGTGCGGTTAAGATTTTAGAAACCCTAATTCGTTAGTGAACGTTCATGTTGGCTTTGCTTTCGATTGAAGCTTGAAGAATAAAAAACTTTCAATCCCCATTGTTGCTCGAGTATGGAAGAACTATTATCCGAAGGAGGAACTACATTTATGGTTCTCAGGTATCCTATGTTTCCCGTTTGATTTTTGTTATGAGAAGAGATCTCAAACTTGAATGCAAGGGTAAATATCCAATTCGATTCCGCTGCACATTCAGGTAACCAGATTGGTGTTTAAATCCCAACAAATAATACATGGGGTGTGGTTGGAAAGCGTGGAAGGTGCATGCCAAACACCAATGCAATGAGGAGTACTTGATTCACTGAACAAGCCACAAACATGTGAGCAAGTCTTGGTCTGCAGGGATAACAACAAATTAGCAGATTGTGTACTGTTTGGAGCGCATATGTTCTTTTTAGTGTTGGAGGTGCCCTTCTTCTCTCGGGAATGCCCATGAGATGTTCTAGGGCTGCTGTCCTTTGTTTGTAATAAATCAATCTCTTTTTCTTTCTCAATAAATTAGATTTACCGATATTAGAAAAGACATTACCGAGCTTGAGATTCAAAGTCATTAAATAGCAAACCTGTTCTTAATTATTAATTATGTGGTTCACACCTGACTTACAGTCCTAGTGCCTAACGTCATTATTTTTATTTTTGCAAACAATAGAACAGGTGCAAACATTGATACGATTAAGCCATCATCTGCTGGAACTCGGCAAAATCAATCACACCATTGCCGTTGCAGTCGAATGCCTGTATGATGCTCTTGCACTCTTCATACGACATTTTGTTTCCAAGGCGACCAAATATCCTCTGCAAGCCCTCTAATGTAATGGACCCAGAACTCTTCGCAGCGAACATCTGAAAGCCTCTTTTCAGATCATCATCCCCACCTTCACGCTCCATCAACATTGCAAAATCATCAAAGCTGAGTATCAAACTGTCGCCGCTAGCTGCATCGAGTTCATTGGTCACACCTTGAGCTTCCTCAGGTGACATGAACTCCCTTTTAGAGGCAAGGTAGGATCTGAGTTTAGATCCTGAGATTTTCCCATTACCATCAGCATCCAAGTAACGAAATATTCGTTGGAGTTCATCATTTCTTGAAGGTTGACTGTCGCCGGAGATGCTTGAAGGTTGCTGTCGCCGAAGAAGCTTGGAGGTGGCTGTCGTTGGAGAAGCTTGGAAGCCCTAAACAATTTTACAGATGATGAAAGGGTAGAATTGGAAATGCAGTTTTAATTTGTTAGTAAAGGGTAATATTATCTTTTCAAACCATTAACTAACAGCACCCTAACACTGTTAGCCATAAGGGGTCAAAATGTAAGGTGAAAAAACCAAGGGGAGGAATGTGTAATTAGGGCAAAGTACAGGGGAGTGGAACGTAATTTTCCAAAAGAAAAATATTTTGGAAATCTACCACAAAATATTTTGCGGTTGTTTAACCCTGATAATTGTTTAATCTGACCATCATAGTTGTATTTAGCAATGGTAAAGTTTAATCGCTTCTATTTACAAACTATTAGCAACAATAATTACATTGTTGAATAACCTTTGTTATCAATAAAAAATTCCAAACGTACTACAATTAGTGGCGGTAGGTACTATAATTAAACATTTTTGTCTGAAATATTACAAAAATTGCAATCAAAATTATAATAAATTTATAAAAATACAATAAAATCCAAACCAATATAAAAATATACATTGGAAATAAAAATGTAAATTTTTTTAAACTATTGCATAAAATGATATATTTCTTGCATTATATATGTAAAAAACAGTAAATGTCCAAAAAAAATCCTCAAAATGTAAACAAATTTATAAAAAAAAAGTAATAAATTAGTTAGCTAGAACTAAATAATTCACCATTGATCGGTGAATATTGCACAAATGGAGGCAATAAAGGTTAGTGTGCTTTTGTAAAACAAGAGCCATGAGGAGGTGGAGTGAACTGTTGGAGGAGTAAGAGGAGCAAGAAACTTATAAGCAGTTTAAAGAAAAAAAAATTATTGACTGCCTATAACCTTATTAACTAGTACTCTAAACCCTAAACCCTAAACTTGTAATAGTAATCGAAACTAAATGTGTAAATCAACCAATTACTTTTAATTAAAATAAATATTCAAAATTTTTTTTGGCGAAAGCTGTCATACACGGTAATATATGAATTTGGTAAACACTTCTCAATTTAGTAGGAATCAGATAGATTTGGGAAGATCAGCCTATACTATAGAAATCCAAGAAATAAAATTTATTATTAGTAATTATTATACCAATAATAATGGTGAAGCGATGATTATAAAATAATAAAAAATAAAACATATAAAGCAACAGTTTTCTATAACTTTTGTAATATAGACCATGTCTATTTAATTATTAAATATATGTATACGTACCCATCCATGTGTTCAGAATTAACATTCAAAATAAAAAAAAGAAAAGAAAATATCCCTTAAATAATAAAATTGAAAAAATATATATTTTTGGTATCAACTTAAATATCGATCCTGAATCAATCAGAAAAAATAAAATTAAAACATAAAAAATCCAGTAAATAGTACAAATTGAGTTCAAGTTAATTATTTGTGACAAATATTGCAAAAAATACAACCAAAATTATGATATAATTATAAAGACTATAAATAGTATCAAAATATTAGAAGTAATAGCAGTAATGTTTGAAACAATTTTTTCTCAATAAAAAATAGAATATATCAATGGTAATAAAAAAACCCACTGAAAAGGTATACATAGCAATAGTTTTTATTATTGCTACAATTTAAGTCATTTAGCAATGGGCGGGCAACCCAATTATTTGGCGGGATAATTTGACAAGGGGATTTTAATTTATTTTTATTTAGTAGGGAGGTCATTTATAGGGAGGAGGAGAGAGACAAGACACTATGGCGCTAGCGCAAAGGCTACACTCCCGGCCGAGAAACTTTGTTCTTATAAATATGTATGTATGTATGTATAAAATAAAAAATCGGTAGATGGAATAAAACTAGCTTCTTGCATGAGATACATATGTATGGTTAGTTGGTCATTCTCTCTGTATTACAAAAGCAAATAGTAACTGTTGGGGATAAGACGACTTTTTTTATAGGGGGTTCTGGTGGTCATGCTTTGAGGACAACCAGGGGCCAGGTGGAAACCGAGGGAGAAGCCCGACGTGGGGGAGAATGTTGGAGTGTGTCCATCAAACCTGGATTATTTTGAAAAAAATAAATTTAATATTAATTATTGCATGAATTTATTTACGGACTTATATGTTTGTTCCATGGGTTTTCACCCAAAATAGTTCTCTACTAAGAATAGGACTGGACATCCCGTTCATATGGTCGTTAGATTGTATGTCACTAGAAAAGTTGTTTTCAGAGCATAAATGTAACCACACATTATTTCTATATATAGAAAAAATCTAATACAAATTCTCACATGTGTTACTACCTGCCATATTAAGGAGAGATGCGTACCCATCACCAGTCCTTTGACCTGAGAGATCGTATCATTATGGTGTTTCATTATGGGTTTTCGTACACTAATGGTTGATGTCATGTGGACTATATTGGTGTGTTGGATTCGTGATATCGCATCGTGAACGAAAGAGATGCTCAATATGAAATCCACTATCCTTAATTGGGGAATATCAACTGAACGTTCATGTTGGTTTTGCTTTGGATTGAAGCTTGAAAAATAAAACTTTCAACCCCATTGTTGCTCGAGTATGGAAGAGCTATTATCTGAAGCAGGAACTACATTTATGGTTCTCAGGTATCCTATGTGTCCCGCTTAATTTTTGTTATGAGAAGAGATCTCAAACTTGAATGCAAAGGTAAATATCCAATCTGATTCCGCTGCCCATTCGGTTAACCAGATTGGTGTTTAAATCCTAACAAATAATACATTGGGTGGGGTTGGAAAGCGTGGAAGGTGCATACCAAACACCAATGCAATGAGGAATACTTGATTCACGGAACAAGCCACATGCATGCTTTTAAGCAAGCTATGCCAGACTGCCAGAGCAAGTCTTGGTCTAAAGGGATAACAACTAATTAGCAAATTGGGCGATGTTTGGAGCGTGTATGTTCGTTTTAGTGTTGGAGGTGCCTTTCTTCTCTCGGGAATGCCCATGAGATGTTATAGGGCTGCTGTCCTTTGGTTGTAATAAATCGATCTCTTTTTCTTTCTCAATAATTAAATTAGATTTACCGATATTAGAAAAGACATTACCAAGCTTGAGATTCAAAGTTAGTACATAGCAAACCTGTTCTTAATTATTAATTATGTGGTTCACACTTGACTTACATTCCTAGTGCCTAACCTCATTATTTTTATTTTTGCAAACTTATTTGCCACGCACACATCGAACAGGTGCCAAATATCCAAAATACCCCTGTGAGCTGTATCAATACTCCACCGACTCTGGGAAAAATTGCTTCTTGGTTCAAAATTAGGGTATTGTTGTCTCATGGTCGAACCATTGATGAGATCTTTTTGGTTCTTTCTTTCTCGATCCACTATGAGATTTGTGTTTGTTTATCCTTAAGTGAGTAGTTGTCTGGTTGGCTTTGTCTCCCTTTCATGGGTCTGTCCGTGTGAGACTTCTTTAGTTGTTTCTTCTCTTGTTTTTTGTATTCTTTGTATAGTTTCTCTTACCATCAGCATCCAAGTGACGAAATATTTGTTGGAGTTCATCATTTCTTGATTGTTTTTTGGAATGCTGAAGGCGATGGACACTTAGCATGAAGCTCTTGTTGGAGAACCATTTGGATAATGTTGTCTTGGAAACAATAGCAGTTGCCATTAGAGTAGCTAGGAACGTTGAGTAGTATTTCTTTTCTTGTTGCCTGTTGCTCTTTGCTGTGATGGAAATGAAAGAGCATGCAAAGAGACTTATATAGAGACTTTGATAGGATGGAGACTTCATGGTAAGTAAAAAAGAAAGAATCAGATTCTAGAGTTTAAAAAGGACTGGTCTAGGTTAAAAGTTCCTCAATATTGAATTGTTGGAATATTTGCCTATATAAACATTCATGGGAGTGTTGCTTAAAGACAAATCATTTTCAGTGTGAGAAAGAATAAGTATCTAGAGCTTAAAAAGGACTGGTTGTTGTAAAAAGTGTATGCATGGATTGGGTCCCAGATTTGAGTGATGATGAGCATTCTTGATTCCACATTCAAAAGTCATACAAATACAAGGTTTAGTTTATACATCGACTTACAATGGGGTGGAACCTCAAAAAACAAGTATGTTAAATCCTTAATTTACAAATAAACAAGTTTTGGGAGGAAATTAACAAATAATAACTAATCTAATCTTCTTCTCTACCAAACAAAATTGTACAAGTGAAGTATATGATTCAGTGCCTCTTGGGTGTCAATTCAAATATGAATAGCCAAACTACATACATGACACAACACGGTTAAGGATACGTGGTGTTGTACTTGTTGGGTATTATAACTTCTGAATATAAAAGAACTAGAAAATTAAAGAAGTTATGTATATATGCTATATGATACCTAAACATGGATGAAGTTATAACTTGGTGTTTCAATTTATTTATTTTTGTGCATTGGGCTCGAAAGAGACTATTTTTGTCATTTTGTAAGGATATCTTAATTCAATTTTACCCAAAATGGCTTGTATGAGATGAATTTAATGTGATCTAAGACAAACTATTTACCAAAAATTAAGATCATACGAATATAGTATATTGTTGTTTGTTGACACAAACATGACTCATTTATCATATCCTGTTCATTAGGGGTGAAGAGATTCCAACACAACACGAAGATGTCCTGACATGACCTATTGCCACACCTAGTTGCCCTGGTACCTAAGAGATACTCTTAATACACAATATCATGGTCATGTAAAAGCATATGTGAGTGGATAGTGATTGGGTCACGATAATCATATCAAATGGCACTACAAAACTAATGCTACACAGGGGCAGTAATTATCACCGTTGAGGAAATAATAGTAGTCTACCATTTTTGTAGCCCTATCAATCCCATCTATTGAATATGTATAAACATTTGTCTTCTTCTTCTCTTAAACAGATCTAGTTATGCTTGTACTAGTAGCTTCTAAGTTCTTGTATTAACTTGCACAGAAATTTTATTTAAACATATAAAGTAGTTATAAATTCCATACTCAAAAAGTAACATGGGAGTATTTAAAGAATGATCTGATTTGTTTATCTTCAACAAGATAAATAGCATTTCACTGGTTCTTATTTTCTTGATCTGAACATGGTAATGATAAATTTGTTTTAATTGAATTTTAGAAAGAAATATGCACAAAAACATGTTTATGTGTTATATATACTTAGTTAGGCTGAATCTTGATTCAACATATATATTTTAGTAGGCCTTGTTGAATAAACTGTCAGGATGAACAAATATTTATCAGTTGCTATTTTCCTTCCCCATGACTTCCTCTTACGTCCCTTCTACTCTCTCTCTCTCTCTCTCTCTCTCTCTCTCTCTCAGACACACACATTGTAACGCCTCCAAAACCACCCAAGCGGTTTAGGGACATTGACGGTCCACAAGATCATTTATGTTAAGGAGATATGAACCGGAGTAGAACAAAAATACAAACATAAGTCTAAAATGTATAGATTAAGGCTTCAACTAAAGTAGGGTAGTCAAACTAAGTTATTACAACTTTTAAATTAAACTTAAAAATCTTAAATAAAGGTTACAATCTCCAAAATTAAATTAAACTCAAACAAACTATGAGTTCTTCTAAAATTTAAAGGAAGTGTCAAGTGTCTAATAGTAGTCGTCCTTTTCTAATCCAAACGCTTCATCCTCTTGGACCTCCTCCTCTAGTACATCCTCACATCCAGGTTCGCATTCATAAAGTTGTTCATCTGAAAAACGGTGAGGGTAAGCTTCGGAAAAATATTAGCAAATAAATCCACAACAACTATACAGGTGTGAAAACATGCACAAGTAATACAAAATGTAAAGACATACAATAATATGTGTATCTAGATCCGAAAAAAAAAAACAAAATAAAATGATCATAACCGTATTTGCTTATCACCACTACCATAATGAAAAGTATATATGACAACAATCAACAAAAGATAGTTTCAAAGAATGTAAAATAACAAACACATCACTCCCTAATGGACTAGTGTGAACTAGTTACCATACACTGGTCAAGGCCCTCATGATAGCGGCGTATGAACTCCAGCTATGATCAACTACAACACCACTGTTCCCTCTCAACATCAAGAAACTAATAGAGAAACTAGTGACCAAACTTGCCCCAGACCGAATCAAAGCCCCTTAAGGTTTTACCAGCAATGCCCTCCTGGAGAGTTTTTTATCATCTCCCTCTTTCTAGTAGTGTCCATATAGCTCCAATAAGGGTAAACCCGTAGCTCAAAAACTCGCCAACTTATCTTTACCCCAACATATTCACCAATGTCGGTAAGATAAACAACAAAATAACAATCGTGGATTTACTTATAATTTAGGGCTATACATCCAAGTTCGAAACTTAGGGTCATGACTCCCTAATTCCACCCTAACACATATTATTGAAAAGAATGAAAATAAAGTTTAAAAACAGTAACTTTCATCAACATATTAATGCATAAAGTGAAGAACAATAATAGGGAAGATTGGGCAAAATCTTCGCAATCACATATCCAACAATAACATCAATGAAAATTAAAAGATAAACCCAAAACAAAATCAGATTTTTATGCATCATCCACAAACATCATGCATTAGGTTATAATCATGAAGAATCATTCAAAGACCTTCATCATACTATCAACAAATAAGCATTGGATTCATTAGTCTATAAACATGACATTATTAAAAATTCTGCACACACATATGTGAATTAAATCATAAGGATATCATCATTCCTTGCAAGCAATCATGTGTGAACAATTTAATTGAGTAAAAACATGAATGAAATATGTTTTTGGCATGATAAATCTCAATCTAAAACTAAATTTCAGATTTAAAACAATGTATCAAAATAAATTTTATATGTAAGGAAAATATCAAGTATAATGGTTGAAGATCTACTCACATTGTGTGAAGCGACTAGGGTTTCTATAGGTGACCTCAAATCAATGCTTCAATGATGTTAATCTACCTTTTTCTAGTTCAGAATCCCTTTAATGGAGTCCCATGAGTAAGGTAATGATGAAATCAATTTCAAGGTATTGCTTAAACAAGGATTTGGGAAACACAGATTTTTTGACAGAATGACCTACCTTCAATAAATCAGCGATATCTCTCTTCTTAGATATTCGTTTGGGCTGATTCAAGTTGGGTTTCTAAAATAAGAAATGAGGCTACGTTTTATTGTGAAATAAGATTTTCTCAATTTGACTCCAAAAGGGTCGAAATTGGACGTCAAATGGCTGATTCTATATAATCTGAATCTCCTTCTTCTCTTTCCTTCTTTTTCTTCTCCTTCTTCTTCTCCTTCCTTCTTCTTCTTCTTCTTCTTCTTCTCTTCTTCTTCTTCTCTTCCTCTCTATAGTCCACGAATTTTCCTCTCTTGCTCTCTCTTTCTCTCTCAAATTTATGATAAAGGGAATGGGGTTTGAGATTTGGTTATTGGGATTTAATCCTAACAAAAAAGAAAGAGATGAGAAGAATTCTATTTAGTCTCTAAGTAGATCTCTTTACTTTTCCTCTAATGAAAATATTTTAAAAGGAATCTTGACTTAAGATTTTTTAAATTAAAATTTTAGATTAGGTAGTTTAATTTTAGCTAAATTCCTTTTTTGTTGAGATTTTATTTTATAAAGACTTTCTTTTTCCAAGATTGAGTTTTTCAGCCAATTGGAAATTGCCACCTCACCTTTCCTTATCAATCCATAATACTTTCCCTAACTAAATTCTTACAAAATTCAAAGACCTCCCAGGCTAGAAATCGTGGAAGTCCCTTTTTAAGCCCTATAAAATTATAAGAAATAAAATGTTTAATTGCACTTCTAAAGAATAGAACTTTAGACCTCTAACAAATTAAATTAAATGTTTGAGCACTAGGCTAGGTTACTAACTATGAACTATTTTCCAAAACAAATTATATATGTTATAAATAAAACCCTAATTCTATACTTAGGTAAGGAATAATTCAAATTAAGGGTGTTACACTAGGGCACACTACTTACCATCATGTGTGCACCCTAGCAAGTCCAAGATCCTACACTTCAACTTGCGTCAATCCTATATTAAGTAAAAAGACCAAATTACCCCTAGTCCAAAATTAGGGTATTACAATTCTCCACCCCTTAACAAAATTTCGTCCTCAAAATTTAAACTTACCTGGATCGCTGAATAAATGCGGGATATTACAGTCCATCCCCCTTAAAGAAATTTTGTCCTCGAAATTTACATATCAAGATCTCTAAACAGTTGCGGATACTTGGATCGCATGTCATCTTCTTTCTCCCACAATCATTTGAATATCATGATTCCTCCAGAGAATCGTCACAATTGAATTAGTATGGTTATATAGGACTTGCCCTTTGTGATCCAAAGCAAATAGGTGTTTTCTCGAAATCTGAGTCACTCTCTCTGACTGCCCATCAATTATTGGTCAAGATAATATGTTTAGAAATTTAACCAATTTACTAAATCAGACTCCAAAAATTCAACTTTGATCAAACTAAATCTATTGACCAATATAAATAATATCCAACATGGTAACTTGGTTCTTGGTTCAAATCTCATGATGTCTTGGAGGTTTTTTGGTATAGGCCGGTTAGGCAGTGGATCAAGCTCAACATCGATGGCAGCTCGATCGGGAACCCAGGAAGGGCAGGCGTGGGGGGTGTGTTTCAAAATCATCAAGCCCAAGTCATGCATTCCTACTGCAGATACCTGCGGGTTTCGAATAGCTTTGTGGCGGAGTTTGAGGCTCTGTTAGACGGGCTTTTAATTGCTTGGAAGAGTGGCTTCATGGACCTTTGGATTGAATATGATTCGGCAGCTTTGGTGTTGGCCATTCAACACTCAAACATTCCGTGGTTTGCGCTCCAAAGATGGTAGGCTCTCAAGCCTTTCCTTGACTCCTGCAATTGGAAAATCTCGCATTGCTTTAGGGAAGCAAATACTATCGCAGACTATTTGGCAAAGCATGCGGCGATTAACGGAGTGTCTTCTACTAACTTGCTCTTTCCTAGTCATATTGTAGATCATTTGGCTCGTGATGCTATGGGCTTGCCTAGATATAGATTTGTTATGATTTAGGGGAGCTGGCTGGCTGGTCCAGTCTGTGTTTGTGTTTTGCTTTCGGTTTCTTCTTGTTTTTGGAGTTGTGACTCTTTTGCCTTTTCTTTAACACAAGGATCTTCTAGCAAAAAAAAAACTTGGTTCTTGGTTAAAACGTTGTATCACTAAACTAAACCAAAATCAATCTTATTATTCTTGCACTACTGATGTAATATGCAAACCTGGCCAAATAAGTCTTTAAACTTCCTGGACATTATCTCTATATCTTTATTTATTCAATCATAGTCTATATCAAAGGTCCAAAATAAACTTTGCTATAGCTGAACCACTCACACTTGAGTTAGACTGACCAATAAATTGACCCATAATTGACTTGGTCCTCAACCATTCGACATTTATCCATATAGAATCACTCAAGCTCAAACCATTTAAGTTCTTTTGTGTGAACCAACTAGAATCATAAATCACCTAATCTCGCATACATGCACCTCAGAATATAAATTGTTTTTACCTTAGCATGTTCCATTGATAAGTTTTCAAAATATTTTTAGGGTATCACACACACACACACACACACACACACATATATATATATATATATATATATATATATATATATATATATATATATATATATATATATATATATATATATATATATTTCTCTGCTGGGACGCAAGATGTGCCAAGACACATGGGGACCAAAATGACCGCCTCGCCTCTGAATGATCGAAATGGTGTTGTATCCCACCCCATGTGTATCGGCGCAACCTGCTCCCCCGTACACTCCCAGGCAGAGAACATCACCTTATATATATATATATATATATTTCTAAAGGAACCATTGTTATCCTCTCAAGTGCATTGCACTACCCAATGCACTGTTAAAGTGCATTGGACGGTGCACCTCACTTGTGCATTCGAAATGTGTTGTGGCTGTTTAATCCATAGTTGGAAAACCAGGTTTTCTGACTCAACTCGCCTTTCAAAAAACCTTGGTGACTCGGCCTTGTCAAACCCAATCATGGTGACTCACTTTTTTTTTTTCTTATTTTTTATGCAATAAATATGAATAAATTAATAAAAATTACAAAAACATAGAAAAATTATGGAAAAAAAAGTAATCACATATCAATGCATTTTGAGTTTATTCCATTGAACAATAGAAGGGAGACGAGGAGCTAAGGGTTTTTTACTGTTTTACAACACAAATTTACTATTTTACTCAACTCAATTTCTAAGTGAATCGGCTTTATGGCTTTTTTTTTTAAATGACTAAAATCGCAAAGTCTATCATGACTCGGGTAAAAATACTGAGTCTGATAACTTATGACTGAGTCTCATCATTTTTTACCCTAACATAGTTTACTCGACTGTTGACCAAGTTTTCCAAAATTTTGACTCGACTCAGGAAACTCGGCCAAATCAAAACCCGGTTTTTCAACTATGACTTTAATCTCGACAATTTCTGAATCTGACTGTCATAGTTGCATTTAGCAATGGTAAAGTTTAACCATTTCTATTTACAAACTATTTGCAACATTATCTTGAACTCTCTTTGATTTATTCCAGGCTTTCTCTCCATCATTGTTCTCCTATTTTGGATAGGCTCAAGAAAAGGCTTCAGTTGTGGAAGAGCAAAGCCCGTTCATTCACAGGCCGTTTGGATATAGTTCGAGCTATGATGCAGGCTTCATATCTTTATTGGACTAGAATATATGGCCTTCCCGGCTATGTGATTTGGATGATTGAGTCCATCATGTGTGCCTTGTTGTGGAAGGGAAGTGACAATAATAAATTCCTTCACACCATCAGCTGGACGTCAGTTTTCCTTCCAAAGAAGGAGGGAGGACTAGGTCTAAAGAGAGTGAAAGATGTAAATAAAGCGGGTCTTCTTACGCTTCTTTGGAAAATTGTTAAAAAGAGAGAAGGTTTATGAACTCAGTGGATTTATTTTAAATACTTCAAGAAAGACTCTATTTGGACAGTCAAATGCGGTTCTGATGCTTTTTGGGTTTGGAAAAAGATTCTAAAGTTGAGACATTTGGTTCAAGATCACATAGTTAATTTTCAAGATTGATGATGGAATGTCCACAAGACTTTGGTTAGACAATTGGCACCCATGTGGAGTCCTTCTCTCAGTGTTTGGAGATAGAATTAAGTATGACCGGCGCTAAAAGGATGGCACTTGTCTCTTCGATCATCTATAATGGGTCTTGGAGACCCAGTCCTTTAATTTCTTCAGATCTTTAATTTGTCTTGGAGCAACTTCAGCATATTGGTAGAAGGCCTCCGGCAACGGTGATATTGTTAAATGGAACCCCTCTACCAATAAGATGTTCCCTTCAGCGTCGGCGTGGGAGCTTATTAGATCTAAAGGAACCATTGTTTCTTGGTGGAACTTGATTTGGTTGACTCACCACATCCCCAGACATAGCTTCATTACATGGTGTGCCCTCACTAGTTCCCTCCCCACTCAGGAGTTCCTTTCCCACAGGAACATCTCTATCCCCAATTGTTGTCTCTGTTGGAATGATATGGAGAATATTGATCTTTTGTTCTTTAATTGCCCTTATTCCAAGGCTATTTGGGCTGGAGTTATTCGCAAGTGTTGCCCTTCTCATGTGCCCCTCTCTTCCTTTGCCAGAGAGTGGAGTTGGATTAGACAAGAGTTTAAAGGAAAGTCGATATGTTATAGGGCTGTAAAGATGATTTTTTGTGCTACTATTTATCATCAACGTAGACGGACCTCCTTTTCTCGGTCTCATATGTAGATTCAGAGTGCCATTGAGTTTGATGTCAGAACTAAGATCAATCTTCATGCTTCGGACTTAGATTGCTTCAAGAATCATCATATTGCTATTTCTTGGGGTCTTCAGATCAGGCTCTATTAAACCTTTTGCTGCTTTGTTGTTTTTTGTTTGAGGCTTGGCCTCTTGATCCATTTGAGTTGTTGTATCTTCTTTGCTTTCTTTATTAACAGTTTGTATTCATCCAAAAAAACTATTAGCAACAATAATTACAATTGTTGAATCATTCCTATTATTTTTGGGACAGAGAAGCTACAAATTGGAGTTTCTTTTTTCTTTTCCTATTTCTTAGCAACTTTTTTGTTCCGGTTCATTTCCAGGAACCAAAAAATGAACCGGTCTTAAGAAACAGATTTCTCTTATTTTTCTGTTCCCAAAAAAAAAAAAAAAAAAAGAGAAATAGAGAAACAAACGTGTTATCATGCAGGCCCTTAATCATTATCTATATATTGCAAAACCAAATAGCGACCTTTAAGTATAAGAAGATTTTTTTTTTTTGGTTCAGTGGGACCCGCTACTAGGCAGCCAAGGGATGGGCACCAAGGGGGTCAGCCTTTGATGTGGAGGAGAGTACATTGGTTGGGGATGGAAGGGGTGGAAGGTGCATATCAAGCACCGATGCAATGATGAGTACTTGATCTACTGACCAAGCATCGGGCATGCTTTCAAGCGAGCAGTGCCAAACCAACCAGAGGGAGTCTAGGTCTGTAGGGATAACAAGAAATTACAAACTGGGTGCCGTTAGAAACGTGTTTGTTCTTCTCTCAGGAATACCCTTGAGAAGGGGTGCCCACTCGTCCGGGCATGTGTAATCTTGTTCAATGATTTTGGATTACACTTTTTTTTTTAAAAAAAAAATTTATGGGAGGAACAATGAGTTGGACAAAGATGGAGAAGCAAATTTGAGTGTGGATTGGAAAAATAAAAAAGCAAAGGGAACTCGAAATACAAAATTATATCTTGTATTTTTTTATTTTTTTTCTTCTTGAAATCTTCTTTTTCAAGAAGGCAAAGAAAAAAAGAAAGATTTTCTTATTGACATTTCTGTCAAATAATTTTATTACTTTACATTTTTTTGGCATTTTTCGTATAACGTGCCTTTTTTTCTTTTTTTTTTTCTTTCAATGGAGGTAAATTTTGTGATTTAATTTTGATATACCTAAATATAGCCACCCCATGATGTCACACCACGTCACTATTGTCAGGGATGGTCCGATGGATAAAAGCCCACCGAGCCACACTCACGTCTGCGCCAATCGACCTGGAATCAAGGATTCAATTACATAAGGGGATTATCCATCACATGGGAATTGACTAATCCTATTCTTAATATGCCGCTATTAGTTAGAGCCACACTCCTATTCTTGGTTGGATTGGATGTTCCAAATTCCAACAACCATTTGTGACTTCGGTAGGGGTGCCCTTCTTGTCTCAGGAATACCCTTGAGATGCTCTAGGGCTGCTGTCCTTTGGTTGTAATTATTCTTTTTCTTGCTCAGTAAATTTGATATATCGATAAATTAAAACAAAAAAAAAAAAAAAAGAACATAACCAAGCTTGAACTTCATACTCAGTGCATAGCAAACCTGTTCATAATTATTAATTATGTGGTACACACCGGTCTTACAGTCCTAGTGCCTAACCCCCACTTGCATTGCATCTTTCAAAACAACTAAACAGGGGAAGGGCCATTATTTTTATTTTAGTAAACTGCTTATTTGCCACACACACACGCACATAGAACAGGTCCAAACACTGTTACCGGATTAAGCCATCATCTGCTGGAACTCAGGGAAATCAATCACACCATCGCCGTTGAGGTCGAATGCCTTTATGATGCTCTTGCACTCTTCATTTGACATTTTGAATATCCTCTGCAAATCCTCTGATGTAATGGACCCAGACGTCTTCCCAGCGAACATCTGAAAGCCTCTTTTCAGATCATCATCCCCACCTTGACGCTCCATCAACATTGCAAAATCATCAAAGCTGAGTGTCAAACTGTCACCGCCTGCTGCAACGAGTTCATTGGTCACAGCTTGAGCCTCCTCAGGTGACATGAACTCCTTTTTGGAGGCCAGGTAGGATCTGAGTTCAGATCCTTCAATTTTCCCATTACCATTAGTATCCAAGTAACGAAATATTTGTTGGAGTTCATCATTTCTTGATTGTTTTTTGGAATTCTGAAGGCGATGGACACTTAGCACAAAGCTCTTGTTGGAGAAGCATTTGGATAATGTGGCCTTGGAAACAACAGCTGTTGCCATTAGAGTAGCTAGGATTGAACGTCGAGAGTAGTATTTGTTGCTTCTTGTTGCCTCTTGCTCTTTGCTGTGATGGAAATGGAAGAACATGCAAAGAGACTTATATAGAGACTTCACGGTAAGTACCAAAGAAAGAATCAGATTCTAGTGCTTAAAAAGGACTGGTCTAGGTTAAAAGTTCCCATATTATTGAATTGTTGGAATATTTGCCTAGATAAACATTCATTGGAGTGTTGCTTAAAGACAAATCATTTTTAGTGTGAGAAAGAATAAGTATCCATAGCTTAAAAAAGGACTGGTTGTTGAAAAAAGTTCCCAAATTATTGTCATATTCGCCCAACAATCCCAAAGGTGTATGCATGGGTTGGGTCCCAGATTTGAGTGATGATGAACATTCTTGCATCCACATTCCTAAAATTTTGATTATAGGTAACATTGTAACATAAACTAATTAATAAAGAACATTATATGCCAAATTTACTCGCTAAACATGGAAGAATTAACTGCATCCATTCTTAGGAGAGAAGCATAAACCACTGTTTCTGCCGTGACAGTGGCAGTATATATACCTATGAGTCTAAGGAAATTTAAAGGAATTTGTGAATAGACATACTTGAGCTAGCTTAGTCTACGAGGATGATACTTTATTTTGAAATGGTGTGTGGTGGTGTGTGAGGCCTGATTTTGATTGGAGAGCCTCTCCCAACCTTGAACCTAACAAAGTGGAACCTATACCCGGAGAGATTCGGACAAACTACCCTAAAATGACAAAATTTCCCTTGGTAGGGTTTCACTAGCTAAATGACTTTAGAATCGGCCCAAACTTTACAGTTTCCTGTAATTGGTGTCACTGCCATTGTAAATACAGTCAGAGCTGCTAGGAACGCTAGGAACACTTTCTAGTCACTGCTAGATGTCTGACAACTCATCTAGAGTGTTGCCTGTAATTGACTGACCTTTGTAACTACCATGGACTGCCACTATCACTGTACTAAAACAAGATGCACTGTGTTCACAAAAACAACACACATGCACTGTGTTGACAACAATGATAACCAACACATAGACACTACCATGTGCACTACGTGTTCAACATGAAAAATTAAGGGAAAAAAAATAAGACTCACGAAGAGATAGTCAAAATCACACTGTCACTTTGGCCTTCCCATCCACAATGTATCTATTGCAGCTGTTGTTGGGCAAATCTTTCTTCGATCCATTATTACAGTGAATTTTTTTTTAATCAATCAATCAAGTTTATAAGAATTGAAAAGAAGCTTTAGATACGTATCTATGGTTAGTTGGTCATTCTCTCTATATTGCAAAACCAAATAGCAACCTTAGATATAAGAAAAAGGGAAAATTATGTCCCCCTCCCCTATACTTTGCCCTAATTACACATTCCTCCCCTTGTTTTTCCCACCTTACATTCGATTCCCCTATAGTTTTCGAAAAATTACTAATTCCTCCCCTGCCGTTAGCATCTGTCTGTTATGTGCTGACATGGCGTAGTTAGATTTTTTATAATACCCAAATTAACCCTTGACCATTGTGAGATGACCCATTTACCCTTTTGATAAAAAGCCAAAATAACAAGGGAAAGGGAGAATGACTTGCCCTATCTTCCATCTCCAAGCTTCATCTTCAACCTTTGAGGCGTGAAATCCCCGGTGGCGATACCCCTACCATTGCTTGAGTAGGGTTTAAACTCAGTTCCAATTCGAATCTTCAAGGTATCTGAAGAGCAAAATGCAGAGGTGTTGGCTGCTAGTGTCAGTTGTTAAGGACCAGATGTTGACGCCAACGATCACTGCACTGGTGAACGGCGATGGATACGCATATGCTAAAATTATAGTAGAGCAAATCAAAGGATACCTCACTTTCATAACCTCCTGAGTTCTGGCATGATGCATCTTATTCTTCTTCATCAGTTCTTAATTCAATATAGACCATGTCTATTTAATTATTAAATACATAAATATATGTATATGTTAACGTGTATATTGAAGATAAGGGTGGACCGGGTCTATAACCGGGCCACCAAGATTCGTTGGTGATAAAGCTTCCCTAATTATCTCCTATATCTAAGATATTCTACGAAATATGTTTCCTGATTTGATCACCAAAATTGTTGGTGATATCCTAAAATATCCTACTATACTTACCTCCTGTAATTGTGCATTCACCCTCTATATATTTGGGTGCCAATTGATGTAAAATTCATTCGATCATAATGAAATATATGGCTGTGTAGGCCTTGGATCCGTGGATGTAGGGCTTATGGCCTGAACCATGTAAAACTTGTGTTCTTCTTCTTCCTTTATTCTCTTCTATTGTTTATGTCTAATATCATAAACTTAACATGGTATCAAAGCTTAAAGGTTTGGTCCTCTTCGATCTTTGTCTTCCACTTGTTGCTGCTGGTTTCTGGTCTTGATCGCACTATCTTGCCTGAGGTTGTAATTGCAGCCCTCTGCCTTTGCAGTCGCCGCTGTCTTCATCGCACCACTGCAATTGTTCGCAAATTGCTCCTACCCAAATACCCCGGTCAGTCCCACCGCAAATTCCATTTCAATTTCCCTTCCCTATTTAATTCCATTATTCCTTTTCTAATCCCCCACCCACGTTCAACGTTTTTTATTTTTTTCTATCTTTTAGTTTCCTCAACCCATCTAGCCATTCTTCTCCTTTTCCTTTTTTTGCTTTTCACATATATTTATGTCTTTTTTCTCTAAAATCCCTCCCACTGAAACCGCCCATCCCACCCAAATTGACTTTAATTCTTTTTCTTTCTTTTTTTTCCCCCCTAAATTCCCTCTAATCCCAGTCTAAAATCCATCCAACATATCTCTCTCTCTCTCTCTCTCTCTCTCTCTCTCTCTCTCTCGCGGATACCCAACCCAACGTTTGAAACGGACTTTACTCTCTTCTTTTTTTTTTTTTTTAATTTTCTTTTCCCATCTCACCCGTACCCATATTCCTGGCTCATTGATGTGCTACTGTAGCACTCCTAACCATATCTTCTTCTCTTTGGTTCCCATTTGGGCCACAAAACGAAACTTATTCACTTTATCCCTCTCTTTCTGTTTTGTTCCTACCGTCCTTGAGTCGTGCCCTGAGTTGAGGTCCCTTATTGGGGCGTGCCTCAGGTTGAGGGCTTCATCATGGCCTCCAAACACGTTGGTTCTATGCAATACTGATGTTCCTCATCAGCTTTGTGCAACGCTGGTTCAATGCAAAACTGTCACCACCGCACCAAGCATATTGTTGTTTCACGTTTTGAAGTTTTCCGGGTCAAGCTCACTGAGGACGATCCCCAGTTTCGCTTGCGGGGGGATGTTAACGTGTATATTGAAGATAAGGGTGGACCGGGTCTATGACCGGGCCACCAAGATTCGTTGGTGATAAAGCTTCCCTAATTATCTCCTATATCTAAGATATTCTACGAAATATGTTTCCTGATTTGATCACCAAAATTGTTGGTGATATCCTAAAATATCCTACTATACTTACCTCCTGTAATTGTGCATTCACCCTCTATATATTTGGGTGCCAATTGATGTAAAATTCATTCGATCATAATGAAATATATGGCTGTGTAGGCCTTGGATCCGTGGATGTAGGGCTTATGGCCTGAACCATGTAAAACTTGTGATCTTCTTCTTCCTTTACTCTCTTCTATTGTTTATGTCTAATATCATAAACTTAACATGGTATCAAAGCTTAAAGGTTCGGTTAGCATTATCTCTCGAGTGCCATGGAGCAGCATCATGGTCTTGAAATTTTTGAGGTGTTCCATTAGATCTAAGGTTCTGTCATAACTTCCGATCGAGGCCATCTTGAACCCTCGAGGAAGGGGAGCCCTCATTATTTTGTCGGAGAGTGTTGTCTCATTGGAGAAATTTAGATTAGTAGCTCCCTTCGGTTGGGGATCTTGGTCCCTTCGGATCTTTTCATTTGTTTTTGTAGTTCTTCTATTTTTTCAGCGAAGTTGTGTTGATTTCCTATCCCTGGAATTCTACGTTGGAGGATCTCTTTTTGGTTGCCCGGTTGTTGATTGTTCCTAGGTAGTTCTTGTGGATGAGGATGTTGTTGAAGATGCTTGGCTCGATCCGATTGATTTCCTAGATGTGGTTGCTCATGCGGGAGGGGTGGTGGTTTACTGGTTTCCACCATATCTGCTGGAATTTGAGTTGTTGTTTCCCTCCACTTGAAGTTGGTCGCGATGGTGTTGAGGATCGTGAGTCTTGTGTCTCTGTTGTTCACCATTCTATAGCATTATCCTCATTAATAGTTCCAGTCTCTCTCCCATGGCAGCAAATTGACTTTGGGTGATCGGAGCATTGGGATCTACTCCCTCATTGCGAGGAAGTGCCTCTCTTGGATGTTCACGGCGACTATCACTGTGGTTGGGGGAGATTGCGGATGGCAGAGCATTCAGTTGCAAGTCGATGGTCGTCAAACTAGGATCTACATTCCTTGATGTTAATATTGTTTTCCTTCCTTCGTTTCTACTTGATGGTAATATTGCTCCGTAGCCAATTTCTAGCCCCACAGTAGGTGCCAATCTGTTGCTGTTGAAATCTTCCCTTCATGATTCAGCTCCGTCCTACACAAATAGAACCAGAAGACAGAGCAGGTGAGTGCCTTAGAATGGGTTCTAGGGGGGACTCTCTGATGCCTAAGTTAGATCTCAGAGCAAAACAGAAGTTAACTAGGCCGGAAAGCTTGGCTCTAAAGCTTCAGCATCTTAACCTATAGAATAGTAATCAAAGACCTTTTCTTTCTCCTTCGTTTCTTCTACTTATGCTACTTTGTCCTTCCCCTCCTTTAGGGTTGCGTATTCCTTACATTAGGCGGGAGATCCTAAGGGAACTGTTAACCGAATTTGTCAGTAATGTCAGTGATTGTGCTCTTGGCATACCACATGCAAAGTGTTAGTCAAATAGCAGTCCATGGGATCATCTCCTAATTTCCCTGGGAAACCAATTATAAAACAATTAGGGTTTTATACCTCCTGGGTTAACCCATGGTCGCAGGTGCCTATTAAATTTTAGGGTTGCCCACGGTTGCCCATGGGAACCCTGGTGTAACCCATTTAGGGTTTGGTATGAAAAACCAATACCCAATCCTTCTCTTTCTTGTCCCATAAAATTATGGGATCCATAAGAGAGAGAAAACTCATCTCTTTTCCATCCCATGAAAAGAGGGATCCATCCCATACCCGAATGCGCAACATAAAGAGATTGATTCAGGTTTCTTTCACATCCTAGATTATCATATAATTAAAAACAAGAGAAATTAACAAGAACTTACTAACCTGTTGAGCCTCAAGTGTTGCTCCTCCAATAGATAGTGGTTCTTCCTCTAATGAGCACACTAGGTAAACAAACTTGAACCTCCAATGGTGCGGCCAAGGTTCTCCAAGTCAATCCAAAATCTTCTTCTTCAAATCTTCAAGCATCGATATGGGTTTCCAAAACCCTAACTCTCAAAAGCTAGAGAGCAAGAAGAAGGAGAGAGAGAAAGGGAGCCAAAACCATCCAAGGGGGAAGGGAGCCAGAAACGTACAAGCCTTTTTCGCCCCCTCCCCCCCCCCCTTTTGGTGTGTTTTTATAATATGGGTTTCCAAAACCCTATCTTTGAAATCCCAGTGAGAGTGACACTCTCTCTCCACATTGACTTGAACCTGTTTAAACCTGATGGGCTTCTAATTGGTGAAGAAGCAGAATCTAATAGGAAATATTTAATTAATTATTTATTTTATATTTAATAGATAAATAATAATTAGCACCACATCAACTAAATTAAATAATTAATTAATTAATTAGCAAATTCCAATTATACCCTCACATAATAATAAATTATTATGTACCAACCCACCACTAATCAACATCATCATTATGGAATCTACGGCATGTTCACATGTCCTGCCAAACCCAATTCCATAGAACATGTCCATATGGGAGCATTTGTGTACGTTATCAGATCTCGCAAAACACGATAAAATATTTTCAAATAAAACTACATATAATTTAGGGTGACCGGTGGCAGTACGTACATTCTGCCAACTAATTCTTGCGTTCTTATACTGTAATCATAGATTAGGTATAAAGTTGATCTCAACCGTTCATGAAGTTTCACTTAGTGACAGGTTCTTGGCTCTTACAGTGAGAGCCTCGTGCTCTCTCTCTCTCTCTCTCTCTCTCTGTGTGCAACCCTTCTCCTCCCATCGACCTATTTGCATCTCTCTCCCAGCCTTCTCTCTTTGTCTCTCCCCCTTCCCAACCCTAGCTCTCTACATCTCCCTCCTTACCTTAGCCATGAACCTTGCAGAAAGCCAGAAACACCTCTCTGCCCGCTCTGTGCCTCAGCATTCCCTCCCACCTTATGCTTTTGCATCCCCTCCCATCCCACTTATTTGCATCTCTCCCAGGCAAATTCAAGTGGCTGGTCGATTCTTTTCCATTTTAGTAAGATGGAAAGATGGCATTCTATTCTTGCTTGCAATAGATGGTAGCGTTGTCGATTCGGAGTTCCTGAAATCAAATCGAACAACCAAACTGAACAGAGAAACACATTACATTTCACAATAATGATCTAACTAGGGTAAAGATGTTTTATAGATGAAAAGGAGAAAACAGGGGAAGATGTTAATTGCTATCTACCAGACAACAAAGCAACAGCTAGTGATTGATTTGCCCCTTCTCATTAACAAGGGGGGTTGGCCAAATAAGAGGCAGATGAACTTTGAGAGAGCCTTCAAATAAAACAATTTATCATTCGATTGAATTTTCTAAAATTAATGTTTGTGATTCGTAGATGTATGCCTTGGGGCTGCTCAATAAAGGGTGAAGAAGAAGATGTCCTTGTACTCTCAATTGAACCAAAGATAACTAATGGATTGATAGTAGGATGGGAGAGGATAGGAGCCAGTAGCCTCTGAACTCAGTTGCATTTCATCCACCTACCTCTGCTTCGGAGCACAAGCTCAAAATATCACATCACTTTTTTGGAGGAGTAGTAGCCCGAAGGTCACCACAATAGATTGATTTCATGAGAAATCGTCTCCTTTTCGCACCATTTCTCATGAAATCAATTTGTTCTCGGTTCCCTCAAGCTATGCAACTTGGCAAAGACAGAGAAATCTGTGCCAACCCCAACTTCCCAACTCTCTTAAATTACAAATCAACGATCTATAGGTATAGATAGAAGAAGATATCTGCTTCCTTTTCATGTCACTGAAGAGTCATAATGCTTCCTTGTTGTTCACTGTAAGAAACGAGAGAGAGAGAGAGAGAGAGAGAGAGAGAGAGAGAGAGAGAGAGATGAAGAGGGAGGTGGGGAAGGGGACTGTAGGAATTGGGCTGTCATCTTTGGGGAAGGAGGGAGAGATCAGGTTGTAGCCGGTTTCAGGTAAATAGTTCAACGCCTGTGATTGGATAAGTTAAATCAATGGTTATCAATGGAAGAACGAACTGTCAAATTATTTTTGCGTACGTACTGCGACCTTTTAGCCTAAAATAGGTTTTACAAGAACCATTTCTAAAATGGCATTGGATCCAGATTCTGATCCGACCATCCACAGACAATCTCTATTTTGATATTGTTCCCCAATTGGACAGTGGTGACCATGTTGAGTAACACTCTCACTCACGAAATGCTCATGCATTCCCAGAACATTGGCTTTGACTCTGTTGCATCTTAGTCATTGATGATCCAAAGAATGCAGTCACTTTTCGCAGTGACAAGGTCCTCTCAGGTACAGGGCCTCGGTGACACATGTCTATCACATGTCTATCCCATCCTACATCTTGCAGTAATACATGAGGTAATTGGCAAAGTAGATTCTTCTCCAATGCACAACATTATGTGCACTCACATTCGTACCCTGACATCAAAAAGTTTAGGCATACCCAATGTGACCATCATATGATAAGGGTGCCCAGCCCAAATCCTAGTCGTGACTACCATTTTAAGTAAAACTTAAGGACACATAACACTCAAAAAAGTTTATATCGCATGTGATGATATTAAACCAAAATGTATAAAAGTTCAATACAAAATAAACCAGATTGAACCGTACCAAACCGGGTTTGATGGACACATAAAGCCAACACAAAGTTCCTTAGGCATGATTCTAGCATGAGGCTACAGCCGAGGGTCCGACCGGATTGAGGGTTCTTACTTCTTAGACCACTCTCTGGTCTAACCTTGTTATGCATGTCCTCATGCCATTGGAGATAAGAGTCCATATATATCAGGATTCGAGATTAAAAATCCATGCAATATTATTCATAAGTCGATCCTTTGTTTACATAGATGACCTATAAGGGAACTATACAGATAGACAGAAAGAGAGAGAAGAATAAGAAGAAGAAGAAGAAGAGTAGTTCAGAAAAGACCACGTCCAAGACTAAGACGATAACCATGTCCATGAGGGATGATTAAAGAAGCATTATTTGGATTTGGGGTAGCTCTTGTTGCTGGAAAATGATCCACCATTCCCATTGGATTGATAGATAAGAAAGGGGAGGTAACAGCAGCTTTGGCCAAAAGCTCTTCAACCCGTTTCGTCATAGTCTGGTTAATTTCCTCAATACAAATTTGCAACTGATGCAGCTCAAGCAATCTCATATTTTCAATGGGTGCTTCCCACCATGGTTCGCTCTGCTTCGCTTCTGCGGTCGATCGGTTGAATGCCTCGGCTCGCTTCGTCTCTGTTTCCTTTCGGTTGAGCACCTCTGTATACTTTCGGTTGAGCTCTCGAACACTGGCTGCACGGTGAGCAACCACAAGAGGCAACACAACGGCTTCCTGTGGCGGATTGTTTACAGTGAGGAACCTTTCAATGATGGACCCCACATTTGGGTGGCCAAAGGAATACACCTTCCCTGCAAGAGAAAAGACAATTATGGCTATCTCGGCAGCACACAGAGTACAGAGCTCACTCGCTTTTTTGAAAAGGCCTGCCCGGCGTTTGGAGAAGGTAACCTGTCGAGAAGCCTCACAATTGATCCTCTTGATCTCAATCTTCTGACGACCCAAGCTTCGTTTCCCTGCCATCTCACTGAAAAAATAAGAGAAATTGAGAAACTGTTCTTCTTTGGACTCAATTGACACAGAATTGAGGTTAAAGAAGGTGGATTTATAGGCCTTTCTTTCCTCCAATTTCATTTAATCTATCCAAATATTTAAAATTCTTGCCTCTATATCCTCTTATTTCCATCTTTGAAGCTTTAGCCACTAATTAGGAAAATTTAGATTCAAATATCTTATGAGATCTAGATTTCTGGGTGCAATGTTATTTCTCCAGTTTGATCTCCATTGTCGACTTGAAATCCGAAAGCCAAGCTCAAATTAATTTCCTTTTATATGATGTGGTGTTATGAAAAATAAGAGGAATAGTATTTGTTGTTAAGGATGTAAACAGATCGAATTCGGTTGGATAGTGACATTATCACATTCGTATCTGATTATATTTGGACATATTCGGATGATATCCTATTAGTTTTCGGTCGGATTCAGATATTTTTCGGATAGTGACTTTTTAAATATGGGTTCTCTTAAATGGATATAAACGCGGATCGAATACGAATTTTTGACTATCCGTTGACTTTTTTACCATTTTGTTGATGAGGGTTAGGGTTGAGACTTGAGAGTTCAACAACAATCCTTTCTTCTACTATTCTTAGTCTTTGATTTTCTTACGTTTTTTACTTTTGATTTTATCTTATATTTATTTTAATAGATATATGACTTCTGGGTTGGCAACTGTTTTATATATTTAATACTTATATACTTATATATATTATTTATTATACATAAATTAGTATATATATAAGAATATATGCCGATAATATGGTACGGTACCGGTATTACATAATTCGGTACGATATCGGTATGTACCGCCGGTATCAACCTCCATGCCAATCTTGTGCTGAGTACGATACCATTTTCTCATACCAAAACCATACCGAATTGTATTCTATATCGTAGGGTGGGGTAAT
Source organism: Telopea speciosissima (assembly GCF_018873765.1). Classification (NCBI taxonomy): domain Eukaryota; kingdom Viridiplantae; phylum Streptophyta; class Magnoliopsida; order Proteales; family Proteaceae; genus Telopea; species Telopea speciosissima. Next base: position 11,519,631 of record NC_057925.1, on the reverse strand, counting down.
ATGGTACGGTACTGGTTTCGTAAATGGTTTCGGTACTGAATTGACACCCTTAGGATGAAGTTTTGATTTGGTGCAATGTGTACACACATTGTTTGAGGAATTGGATTATCTCCGATTTCGGTCGAATTGGATTGGAATCGGCTGGATTCACTTCCCGATTCAAAAAATTGATTGATTTTGGCTGGAATTGGCTGAGGACGATCTGGTTGCTAATTCAGTTTCCTCGAAACTTGTTTATACATTTCATTCTTGCAAAAACTCATAGTTCTCCAGGTATCATATTACTATTTCAAACCCCTCCTAGCCAAGATAGGAATGGAAGAGAAATTTTAAGCTTAAAAAAGGAATTTTTGTAATCATTACCCCACATGATTGACGTGATTGAAGGGGGAAATTTTTGGATGGCTGCAATTGGTGGAGCATTTTGCATGACAGGCAGAGAGAGATTGGGGGATGCCCAGGACCAGCTGTGTTTGACATTGGGGGCTTCCTAGGTTTTCCTACTTTCCTGCATCAGCCTAAGGTTGCATAGGTGATTGCAAGGTCTTATGCGAATGTGACACGACCTTTGCTACCTGAGATTGAGAGTCTGCCGGCCCCAGTTCTAGATGGGTTACTCACGAGGATCAAGATTCCCCAAGCTGCGTACGTGGAACAGTTGAACATGCTTAAGTTCGCGCACCTGGGAAGGCTGAACTTTAGGTTTACCACGATGGACAAGGTTCGAGATGTAGTGAGGAACTGGGGTTTGAAAGAAGGAGTTTCAATGAAGTCGTTAAGCAAGGGATTCATTATCTTCAGATTTCACAACGCAGAGGACATGACATGCATCTGGAGAAGAAGTCCTATTCGCGTGGATGGACAAACCCTGAGGTTCCAGCAGTGGAGAAAAGACTTCATGGTTGATGATCAGGCTATCACAAACAGATTAACCTGGATTCGTTTTCCAGGCTTGCCGCAAGAATACTGGCATGAGGATATTATTCTATTGATCGCAAAGGCGGTGGGGAGGCCGATCGCCATTGACAGAAGAACTAAGAATTTGCACTTTGGGCATTATGCGAGAGTGTGTGTGGATGTAGATGACTCTGTGCCTCAGGTCGAGGAAGTTTATGTTGAACGGGAACAGGAGGGGTCCATGGAGATGTATGTCTTCAAGCAGAAAGTTGTGTTTGAGGATCCGTCAACTCGATGTCATCGATGTCATCGGTATGGGGATCGAGAGGAACATTGCAGAAGCCGCGAGATGGAGCATGATGATGGCATGCCTGATGCCATTAATGACGAGAGGCAAGGCCAGTGCATTTCACACCAACAGGAGTGGCGTCCTAGAGAATCATCGGCGGCAGTCGAGGGTGTTTCAGGGAGCTCGCCGGCAGGGGTCAGGGCGGTGGGGGAAGCAAAGTTGGTTTTGGACTCTAATAAGGAAACAATGATGCAGGCTACGGATTTGGTGCAAACTGTTGTGGTTTTGGCAGCTGGGAAGGAGAATTTTCAGGGAGTTCAACCTAGCATGCCTACTTCGGCATCACGTTCAAACACGGTGGTAGTTGAGACCACCGTGCATGGTGGTTCAGATGTGCATGGTGGTTCAGATGGGATTAGTTTGAGAGTAGATTCTACTCCCCGATCTAGTTCTTTGGACCAGGCTAAGGCTTCACATGATGTGAACCGGCCCACTCCTATTCAAATTGAATGTCGCGACAATGGTAGGACAGCTGTGGTAGTTCATGTAGATCATTCACAAGAGGATAAAAGTGAAGGAACAGAACTTTTCTTGGAGGCCCCACGCAGGTGCCAAGTAAGGGAAAGACATATTGAACAGGGCAATATCATCATAGGCGCACGACGTAGAGGGAAAGGTGCACTTGAAGCCAACTCTGTTGTATCTCAGAGCCAGGAAAATTCTAAAGAGTTCTGAACATGCGTTGCCTCTTTTGGAACATCAGGGGGGCGGGTAACAGTAAAGCTAGAGCACATCTGCGAGCTTTAGTGAAGGAACATAATCCGGATTTTTTATGCTTGGCTGAGCCTAAGATTGGTGCTGAGAGATTTCCTCGTCGTTTTATCACTTCGTTGGGGATGTACTCGGACCTTATTTCAAATGAACGTGAAGAGGACCCTGGCAATATTTGGTGCCTATGGAAGATGGGACTGCATCGGCCAGTGGTGATCAAGAAATCTGAGCAACATATCTCCATGAGAGTAGAATTAAATGGGTTGAGTAATATTATCTTAGTGGTTCATGCGAGCTGTTTTAGGGCAGCTAGAAGCCAGCTATGGGTTGACCTGGCATCGATTGCAGGTATGGCTTGCCCTTGGCTAGTTATTGGTGATTTCAATGCTTACCTTTATGCAGGAGATAAAAGAGGCCCGGGTATTTTCAACATAGGCTCTGTAGAGGAGTTGGCAGCCATGTTAGAGGCGGCAGCTCTGATTCTGATTCACTCAATAGGCAACAAGTACACATGGATAAATAATAGGAGGGTGGGGAATGTGCAAGTAGTGCTTGACCGAAGTTTCTGTAATGATATTTGGGATCTGCACTATGCAAGGTAGGTTCAGTGAGTTTTAGTTCGTGGATCCTCTGATCATGCACCTCTAGTGGTGTGAAGTGAAGCGGTGTCGCGGCCTAATAATATCCCTTTCCGCATGCAAAGGTTTTGGGTAGATCATGGGGATTTTTGTAGAGTGGTGCAGAGCTCAGGTGGAACTGGTATTGGGCTCTCCAATTTTTGTGGTTCATACCAAACTAAAAAGACTTAAAGGACCATTGAGGGAGTGGGCTAGGGAGACTTTCCCCCACGTTGATCATGAAATCAGCCGCTCTAAGGCTGAACTTGACCAGGTACACGGTCTATTAGATGCGGAAGGGTTCTTTGAAGCATTATTTGAGAGAAAGGTGCAGGCTCGTCCTGATTATAACCAAGCTCTTGAGCTACAAGAGAGGCTTTGGGGTGAAAAATCAAGAGAAAAATGGTTGAAATTTGGTGATCGCTGCTCTAAATATTTCCATCTCTCAACTAGAATGAGGTGCACCAAGAACACCATTCGAGAAATATTAAGGGATGATGGCTCGGCCTTGATTGATCCTAAGGAGATTGATGATCATTTAGTAGCTCACTATGAGAGCTTCTTCAAGAGTGGGGGGAGGATTAGAGATGCAGCTCTTCTGACAGCGATCCCTACCCTGGTAACAGATCAAGATAATGTCATGCTGTCTAGATCCCTTCGCAAGACGAAATCAGAACTGCTATTTTTGACTTGGACCCAGCTAATGCCCCTGGACCGGATGGTTACCCTAGTACGTTCTTTAGGGTGTGTCGGGACATCATTTGTAGGGACGTGTGTCGAGGCATTCAGAGTTTCTTTAGCGAAGGCATTGTGACTAAAGGGGTGAACTGTAACTTTCTCTGCTTGATCCCTAAGGTTGAGAACGCCAAAAGGGTGGGCAGTTCCGCCCTCTCTGCATGGGGAATTTCTTTTTTAAAATTATCCCTAAAATTATGTCAACTAGATTACCCTCCATATTGCACAAGCTGATATCTCCAGAGTAAGGGGCTTTCCAGAAAGGCCGAGTTATTTATGAAAATATTGGGGTGGCTTCAGAGCTTACAAACCTAATGGAAGTTAAATGTAGGGGAGGTGGAATGGGTATGAAGCTGGACATACAAAAGGCTTTTGACACGCTTGAGTGGAGTTTTCTGTTCGATGTGCTCAGTGCCTTTGGTTTCTCACAATTGTGGATTCATTGGGTGCACCAAATACTCCAATCAACTCGGATCTCAATTTTGATTAATGGTGGACTGGTCGGCTTTTTTGGGATGGAATGAGGATTGAGACAAGGTGACCCACTGTCCCCTCTCCTCTTTATTCTCTCTGAAGAGGTACTATGCAGAGGGTTGAAGGACATGCGACATAGAGGATGGCATAATGCTCTTGCAGGACCACGCCAGGTGATAACCCCCTCCCACCTTTTTTATGCTGATGACCTGTTTATCTTTATGAAGGCAGAGCTGGCTAATGTTAGGAGTGTCAAGCACTTTCTGGAGGCCTATGGAGATTATTCAGGACATGTGATCAACCTCGCTAAAAGCAAGGTCTATTTTGGTCGTGTCTCAGCTGCTAGAAGATGGAGAATTTTATCAGTGCTCCAAATCCCAGTGTGTACCTTCCTAACAAGGTACCTAGGAGTTATATTGATGAAGGGCAGGGTGAAACGCGACATGATTAAGCCTCTAGTAGATCAGTTCAAGCTAAGACTTGCGTCTTGGAAGGGACGCCTTCTGCCATGGCCGGAAGGATTGAGCTGGTTCGTACTATCATGGGTAGTATCCCAGTCCACAACTTCTTTGTATATCTCTGGCCATTGGGCACTATAGAGGTTATGGAGAGATGGATACGTTACTTTATTTGGTCAAGGGAGGCTGACAGCTCTAGGGCCATCACTATTTGATGGGATAGGCTGTGTAAGCCCAAGAAGGAAGGTGGACTCGGAATTCTTCGATTATGAGATTTAAATTTGGCCCTGATTGCTAAACTCTCCTGGACTATATACACAAATCAGTCTACCCTGGCAGCTTTTTTGAGAGGTCGACTAGTGAAGGCAGATGGGTCACTCAAGAAGACTGCTGATACCTCCACGCTTCTACCTAGGCTAAGAAGAGTTTGGGATTTTATTTGATTTGCAGAGAGATGGGTGATTGGAAATGGAAATTCAGTAAGTTTTTGGTATGACAAGTCGGTTCACAACCAAAGCATTGAGGACCTCGTCTATCCCCTACACATTCCACGCAATTTATCGGCAATGGTGACGGACTTTTGGAAAGAAGGTAGCTGGGATATGCCGGCAGTCCAAGAACCTGAACTCCAAAGGGCCTTCACGGTGATTCAAGGCAGTGGAATTACTTGTCACAACAGACTGGATATGAGATTTTGGGAGCTTGCAACCACTGGCCGCTTCACGGTCAAGACTGCTTGGGAGACCCTGCGCATAAAGGCACCCTCACCTGAGTGGGTATCGACTGTTTGGAACCGTGACCTTCATCCACGCGCTGCTGTATTCAGATGGAGGCCTGCGCATGGAGTACTTCCCACCGACCACATGGTATGTCACAAAGCAGTTCCTCTAGCTTCAAGGTGCGATCTATGCTACATGGACTGCGAAACGATCAAGCATCTATTTCTTGACTATGCCTTCTCACGTCAAATCTGGATGGCGGTGCTATATGTCTTCAATCAGAGCTGGAGTGGTTTCCCAACCATTGAATTATTGTTTTCATGGTGGCACAGAAAGGCCAAGACTGTTCCCCTACCTAAGGCATGGGATGCTATACTGATTATCTGTTGCAAAAATATTTGGTGGGAGCGCAATAGACGATGCCATGACAACTTGAGTCCTACTGAAGTGGCAAAGCTATGCTATGGGGAAGTTGGGGACTGCATAAGGCTGAAAGGGGTGTAGGTGCAAACAGTGAATGATCTTACCTTGGCACGTATGCTGAAGGTGACAATTTCAAGGCCACCTGTTAGAAGGATGGTAGAAGTGCGATGGAGGCAACCACCACTTGGGTGGTGGAAATTGAACATTGATGGCTCTTCCTTGGGTAATCCTAGATCGATAGGAGGAGGAGGGGTACTTCATGATCACTTGGGAGCTGTGTTAAGATGCTTCTCTGAGCACCAGGGTGTGGGATCGAATTACATGGCTGAACTGGGGGCTTTCTTTACAGGAGTTGACCCCGCTAGAGAAATGGGCGCAAGAAATCTTTGGATTGAGTGCGACTCGGAAGCAGTTGTCTCTTCAATTCTCTCTAATAAGATTCCTTGGAACCTAATGTATAAGTGGTGGAAAGCCTCTAACTTTCTTGGCTCCATCCAGTGGCGTATGACCCATTGCTATAGAGAAGCAAATTTGGCTGCGGATGCTCTTGCCACCTACGCGGCGAAAAGGAAAAACACCTCTTGTTGGCCTGCTCCACCGTAATTTATCTGGCAGATTGTCTATTGGGAAGCGCTTGAACGGCCTTTCTATAGATTCACCTAATTTGTAACTGACTTGATCGCCTGGCTCTAACGTTTACCTAAGGGCTAGGCCGAAGGGTTCACGTTAGTTCTCTGGATTATCTTTTTTGAAGTTTTCAGTCAATCCTTGTAAGTTTTTCTTCTATATTTAATACACATTGCTGATCTTTAGCAAAAAAAAAAAATCCCACATGATTATATTACTAACTTCAAATCATTCCATATTTAGTTATAAAAACTCACTTTACTTTGAATCGCAATCCCTTGAATTCCTTGAATTTGAAAATTAAAATAAAAATTTCATTAAAAAAATACCGTTATGAAATATGATAAGATCGATATTTAAGTAATCGGCAAGGGATCATTGCAAGGTCGCATGACTCTTGCACCTGCGTGGGGACCAATGAGACTCCACACAGGAGCATCAACATAGATAGGATTTTTGGTTTCATAGGGGGCGGGTGGTAATTTAGGGCGCTCCTGTGTCTAGCGCAGGGGCCACACAACCGAGCTGCATTCTTTTTCCCTTTAAGTAATTTATACAATCATTTTGGATAATGATTACCAAAGTCCTATTTTTAGGTTTAAAAATGTTCACTTTCTTTCCTCTGATTCCCCTTGCAACCAAACGGAGCCAAGGGAGCTGTAGTATTTAAAATTCTTTGTAAACTGTTTTCTCCACAAATATGAATGGCCTTCCCTCAACTAGCAGAAAGTTAGTGGTTACAATTGTGTTCGGAATTGTACACATGCACGCTGAGGTATTTTTTGTTAAATGTCAGCAAAGATATATTAAGAAGAAAAAGATTAAACAAGTATTTAACGTCTAGGCATACCAAGACGAATACAGAGAAACAAAAGAAAATGAGAACTAACCCATCTACGCCATTGCCATCAGTGGGAACAGCTCAACTACCTTCTTATCAACCGTGCTTATCCACATCTAGCCGATCTCCTACATTCACTCACCTAATTCATTCCTACTCAAAGTGGAACTCTATCGACAACGATAAGATGGGATGATGATGACCTTCTACAAGATAGTTGTCGATAATCTTCATATCACATGTGATAACAACCTATTTGACTTAGGACTCTTGATATCACATGTGATAACACTCTATGTACTCAAGGACTCTTCTACTTGTAAAACTCTACCCTATCAATATATACTTGATGTAATCGGATTACCATTGAATAAGAGAAGTTATTCATTCAATATGGTATAAAGAGCTACACGCTCCAATGAGCACATCTAAAATATTTTTTTTATTTTTATTTTCTCCTCTCTCTCTCTCTCTCTCTCTCTCTCTCTCTCTCGTCTGTCCATGGCCGATCCTCCTTCCTCCATGCCCACGGCTTCTGCCATTCCTGCTCCTCCCGTCACTCTCTCAGGTGCCTCTCATTTTTTGCACCTCAAATTATCATCTAAGAATTATGTTTATTGGCACACTCAAATTGAGCCCTATCTCATTGGGCAACGACTCTATGATTATGTAATTGGTCACAAGCCGCGCCCTTAAGATCCAACTCTTGGCGCCACCTGGTGTGAACATGATGCCTTTGTGAAGAGTCTCTTGATCGCATCTCTTTCTGAGGATACTATATCCCTTGAAGAGTACCTCAGCCTTAGCCCTCTTCTCGTGAGAGGAGCAGAGTTCACCTAAGGGCGCTCTCGGATTTGCTAAGATCAGGGCAGCAGTCAGGGGTTCAGGAAAAGAGAAAAAGCTGCATACCTAACCTAGTCTTCTTGAGTGCCCCCTGACATAAGCTTAGAGAAAAAGCGCGAGGAGTGCCTTGAACAAGAATGAGATGTGGGAACTCCTTCTCTGTCCTAAAGATCTAAAGACCGTAACGTGTAAATGGGTTGACAAGGTGTTGAAAGGGTCAGACGGGCAGCCTAACGGCCACCCTTAGTTGGTCACAACACCAACAAGGAGTTATGGGACGCCTGTCATGCTGCCTACAGCTTGGCTTTTACTACCTGAATTTTATCTCTCAATGTTGCACTGCAAAACGTCATACACAAACATGATAAAAGCATTGTCCAATTTCTCCAATGTGCAAAGTCTCTATCAGATGAACTAGTTGCTGCCGGCAAGCCCTTGCCCACTGAAGATCTTAATATTCACATCTTTCGCGCCCTACGTGATGAATATTAATCACTGGTTCCTACTATGATGGCTCGTTCTGATCTGATATCCTTCACCGAACTTCATGGTCTACTTGTAAGTCATAAGCATTTGCTTCAGTCACGTCGTGCTATGATAGATCCCTCTACACATGCTTCCACTAATGTGACTCAACACAGTGGTCATGGTTGCCCACTCCTTCCGTGTGGTCGCGGTAATGGTCGTGGCCCTAGCAATACCTATCAACCGTGCTTATCCACATCTAGCCATTCTCCTACAAAGTCAACTAACCTGATCTTTTACAGTCACTCACCTACTTATTTCTACTCTAAGTGCAACTCAAAGTGAAAATTTATCGATAGAGAAAAGATTGGATGGTGATCACCTCCTACATGATAGCTGTCGATAATCTTTATATCACATGTGATAACAACCTATTTGATTCAGGACTATCACATGTGATAATAATCCAGGACTCCTTGTATCACATGTGATAACACTCTATGTACTCAAGGACTCTCTTGAAAACGAAAAAGAAGAGAAGAACAAACACACAACACAGGGATTTTATGTGGTTCACCCCCAAGAAGGTAGGCTACATCTACAGCCAACAACAGAACTGGTTTCCACTATTTCTCTGAAGCAAGTTACAAATCCTCAGATCTCACTTACATCTCTCAACGAGATAAGGACACTATATAGAAAAGCCCTAACCCAAACAAGTACATAAATGCCCTTAGAAGCCAAAAAGACCCACTCGATTAGGGTCGCACCTGAACCTAACTATGCTGATATACATATCAAATCAAAGATTTCGATGAGCTCTATAGGATTCATTGTCTTTGGCATTAATGTATGCACCTTTAAGGCCATCCAGATGCATTTCGAGGCCGAAATGGCCCTCTGAAGATTTCCCACTGCACTTTTTGGACTAAGATCAGGCTTCACCAAATATATATATACCTAATGTAATTGGATTACCATTGAACAAGAGAAGTTATTCATTCAATAATTCTAATAAAAAACAAAGAACTATTAAGAGAATCGGTATCGAGGCCAACCCAAGCACATACATTTTATATTAACTTAATTGGTATGAATTAATTTAAATCTGGATTCTTCTTTTAATCGTTTGCCAAGGAACGCCCATTTTTTGTCAATTTCAATCATTATTTCTCCATTTATTTCAATTAAAAAAAACTGAAAAAATCCACACATTATTGGGAAAAAGAACTCTGTCCGGGAGTATAGCCAACGCAACCTCTCATGAGTCTATCGCTTCCTCCCCATATGAAAAGACACCGATACCCCCTTGTTTTGAGGAGGAGAGAGATAGATACATAAGAGTTTTGGCGTAGGCCACACTACCAGACAGAAAACTACTTCCCGTATACACATTGAAAGAAGAAGAAGAGTAATTCAGATAAGACCACGTCCAATACTAAAACCATAACCATCTCCATAAGGGATGATTGAAGAAGCATCAACACGTTTCTTCATATTCTTCTTAAGTTCCTCCAGAAAATCATCAACTTCTGAAGCTCATGCAATCCCATATTTTCAATGGGTGCTTCCCACCAGGGCTCACCCTGCTTTGCTTCTGGGGTCGATTGGTAGAGTGTCTCAGCTCGCTTCTTCTCGATTTCCATTAGGCTAAGCACTTGTGTGTACTGTTGGTTGAGCTCGCAAACACTAGCTCCACGGAAAGCCTCCACAAGAGGCAATGCAGTGGTTTCCGGTGGCAAATTGTTTTCATTAAGGAACCTATCAACGATGGATTCCACACTAGGGTGGCGAAGGAGAAGACCTTACCTGCAGTGAGAAGACAAGAATGGCTATCTTGTTGGCCAAACAACGGTCCAGGGATCAAACCATGGTTCCCTAGGGAGACCAAGATATTTATCTTTAGGGTTTTGCACGCCCTGGGTTAGCCCATGGTGTCCCATGGGTGCCCCATTTTTATTTTAGGGTTTCCCATGGTCGCCCATGGGAACCCTGGTGCATCCCTATTGGGGTTTCTCCTTCCCTATTGCATTCCATAAAATTAATTATCACAATAGGGACGGAGAAACTCGTCTCTAGTCCATCACATGGCAAGAGGGATCCATCCCATACTCGAATGCGCAGCGGAAAATAATCGATTCAAGTTTCTTTCGCATCTCATAAATATTAATAATCAATGAACAGAAGGAATTAATAAAGAACTGCTAACCTGGTGAGCCTCAAGTATTGCTCCTCCAATAGACAGTGGTTCTTCCTCCAACGAGCGCTCAAGCAAACAGTCTGAACCTCCAATGGTGCTACCAAGGTTCTACACGCCAATCCCGGATGCCCTCAAACTCCTCGGCCACGAGATCTAGGGTTTCACAAACCTAACTCTCAAACACAATGAGAGAAGCAAGAAGAAGAAGAGAGATCACAAGAGGGAGAGAGAGAAACCAAAAATGTAGGAGAGAGAGTGTCTGCTCCAAAAATGTGGAGAGCTTCTCTTCTGCGTATTTTTGGTCCCCTATTTATAATAATAGGGTTTAATTAAATCCTAGATAGATTTAATAGAGCCCTAGTGAGAGTCGACTCTCTCTCTCTCGATCTGCGGATTCTGTTTAAACTCAAAGTGCTACGGTGAAAAGCGAGAATCTAATAGGGAAAGTATTAATTAGATTCTTTATTTAATTATTAATGGATGATTACAATTAGCACCAAATCCATTAATTAAATAAAGAGCCAATTAAATTAAAAAATTCCAAATAACTCCCTATATGATAACAATTTATCATATACAACCCCCCCACTAATCAACACCATCATTATGGAATCTAGGGCATGTACACATGTACTGCCTAACCCCAATCCATAGTACATGTCCATATAAGAGCGTCTGTGCATCCGATCAGGTCCCGCAAAACTTGATAAAACACTTTATTTGAAATAACTATAAATAATGTATCATTTTATGTAAAATAAATTTTGCAAAACCATTTCCAAAAGCAGTCTTGGATCCGTTACGATCCGGCCATTCACAGAGCAGTCTCTATCTTGGTGTTCCCCAATCGGGCAGTGGTGACCGTGTTGGATAACTCCTTCACTCACAAAGTGTTCACGCATTCCCAGAATACCGGCTTTGACTCGCTTGAGTCTCAGTCATTGATGAACCAAAGAATGCGATCACACTTTGCGTGTGAGGTTCCCTCAGTGCGGGTGTCGGTGACACATGTCTATCCCTTCCTACATCGCGCGTAATACATGAGGGAATCGACAAAGTAGATTCTTCACCAATGCACACATCAAACATGTGAGCACTCGCATTCGTACCACGACATCACATGTCTAGGCATACCCAATGCGACGACCATATGATAAGGGTGCCGCCAAACCCTAGTCGTGACTACCATTTTAAGTATAACTTACGGACACATAATGCTCAAAAAGTTTATATCGCATGTGACAATATTAAACTAAAATGTATAAATGTTCAATATAAAGGTTAACCGGGTTGAATCGGACCGAACCGGGTTTGATGGACACACACTTGTCCAACATATCTCAGCACCACAGAGAGTACAGAGCTCACTAGCCTTCTTGAAGAGTCCTGCTCGTCGTTTAGAGAAAGTGACCTGTCGAGAAAATTCACAATTGATCCTCTTGATCTCAATCTTCTGCCGACCCATGCTTGGTTTCCTTGCCATCTCACCACCCATCAAGGGAAAGAAAGAGATAATAGAGAAATTGTTGTTTCTTTGGACTCAATTTATAGGCCTTCTTTCCTTCAATATCTCTCAAAGCTCGATAATAAATAGAGAAATTGTTGTTTCAGTGAGATGGCAAGGAAACCAAGCATGGGTCGGCAGAAGATTGAGATCAAGAGGATCAATTGTGAATTTTCTCGACAGGTCACTTTCTCTAAACGACGAGCAGGACTCTTCAAGAAGGCTAGTGAGCTCTGTACTCCCTGTGGTGCTGAGATATGTTGGACAAGTGTGTGTCCATCAAACCCGGTTCGGTCCGGTTCAACCCGGTTCACCTTTGTATTGGACATTTATACATTTTAGTTTAATATTGTCACATGAAATATAAACTTTTTGAGCATTATGTGTCCGTAAGTTATACTTAAAATGGTAGTCACGACTAGGGTTTGGGCTGGGCACCCTTATCATATGGTCTTCGCATTGGGTATGCCTAGACATGTGATGTCAGGGTACGAATGCGAGTGCTCACATGTTTGATGTGTGCATTGGCGAAGAATCTACTTTGTCGATTCCCTCATGAATTACTACCAGATGTAGGAAGGGATAGACATGTGTCACCGACACCCTGTACCTGAGGGAACCTTGTCACTACAAAGTGTGATCGCATTCTTTGGTTCATCAATGACTGAGACTCAAGCGAGTCAAAGCCGGTGTTCTGGGAATGCGTGAACACTTTGTGAGTGAAGGAGTTATCCAACACGGTCACCACGCCCGATTGGGGAACACCAAGATAGAGACTGCTCGTGCATGGTCGGATCGAACTGGATCCAAGATCTGCTTTTGGAAATGGTTTTGCAAAATTTATTTTACATAAAATGATACATTATTTATAGTTATTTCAAATAAAGTATTTTATCGAGTTTTGCGGGACCCGATCGGATGCATAGACGCTCTTATATGGACATGTACTATGGATTGGGGTTTGGCAGTACATGTGTACATGCCCTAGATTCCATAATGATGGTGTTGATTAGTGGGGGGGTTGTATATGATAAATTGTTATCATATAGGGAGTTATTTGGAATTTGCTAATTTCATTGGCTCTTTATTTAATTAATGGATTTGGTGCTAATTGTAATTATTCATTAATAATTAAATAAAGAATCTAATTAATACTTTCCCTATTAGATTTTGCTTCTTCACCTGTGTAGCACTTTGAGTTTGAACAGAACTGCCAGACTGAGAGAGAGAGAGTCAGACTCTCACTAGGGCTCTATTAAATCTATCTAGGATTTAATTAAACCCTATTATTATAAATAGGGGACCAAAAATACGCAGAAGAGAAGCTCTCCACGTTTTTGGAGCAGACACTCTCTCTCCTTTGTTTTTGGTTTCTCTCTCTCCCTCTTGTGATCTCTCTTCTTCTTCTTGCTTCTCTCACTTGTGTTTGAGAGTTAGGGTTTGTGAAACCCTAGATCTGTGCTGAGGAGTTTGAGGGCATCTGGGATTGGCGTGTAGAACCTTGGTAGCACCATTGGAGGTTCGATCTGCTTGCTTGGAGCGCTCATTGGAGGAAGAACCACTGCCTATTGGAGGAGCAACACTTGAGGCTCACCAGGTTAGCGTTCTTTATTAATTCCTTCATTAATTGATTATTAATATTTATGGGATGCGAAAGAAACTCGAATCGATTATTTTCCGCTGCGCATTCGAGTATGGGATGGATCCCTCTTGCCATGTGATGGACTAGAGACGAGTTTCTCCGTCCCTATTGTGATAATTAATTTTATGAAATGCAATAGGGAAGGAGAAACCCTAATAGGGATGCACCAGGGTTCCCATGGGCGACCATGGGAAACCCTAAAATAAAAATGGGGCACCCATGGGACACAATGGGCTAACCCAGGGCGCGCAAAACCCTAAAGATAAATATCTTGGTCTCCCTAGGGAACCATGGTTTGATCCCTGGACCGTTGTTTGGCCAACAGTGTGGTATCAGAGCCACCTTTTCCACCCATGAATATTAGATAATTAATGGTTAATATGATTATCATGAGTGGGATGCAAGTTGGAATATGGGTGGTTAGGATATGGTTGTTGTAACAACCTTCCCATGTGCACATGGGTAGTTACAAGGTTGTTAGTGTAACAACTTACCCATGTGATGATGGATTTGGTTTGTTTTGTTTATTCCAATTATTGAAGCATGTATCCAATTAGGTTGTGATTACTAATTTTTATTTTAAAATTTTTTAATCATGTTCTATATGTGGGGGGGGGGAGCGCACACTGCCATGCCTCTGTGCACGCCTTTCCCCATGAACCTACCCTTGTGCGCATCCCTTTGTGGGCTGCTGTCCGTGGGCTTTAGCGTATGGGCAGCAGGCCTGCGGCCTACAGCCCAAGGCTGCTGTCCGTGGGCCCTGTGCCTATGGGCTACGCAGGGAGTGCCTGCAACCTGCGCAAGTGGGCTGCATGCACCCCCCTTGTTTTCCCTCCAGTTTAACAAAAAAAAAAAAAAAAAAAGAAAACAGATTTTTCAAAACAGAATTTTATTATTTTGTTTTGTTTTTGGAGGATGATGATGGGTGAAGAGATTCCCTCTTTACCCACTTGCAATTAAAATGCGATTTTAATTTTATGGGCTTGGATACATGATATCACATGCGATGTGGTGGTTCAATAATTGAAGGAATCCATGTTTTAATTTTTGGTTCACTTGCTTTAATGCCCATGCAAGAAATTATATTATGATGTGATTATGGGAATGGCATTCTAATAAATGGATGGATTGTTTATGTATGTGATACATGGGGTTATGGGTGGATGTGATGCTTCTCTCTCTTTCTCTCTCTCCCCCTTTCTTTTTTAGAAACAAATGTACTCCACCCCATGGGCAACCCAAATGGTGGATTGGTTTCTCCATGCAGGGTTTCTTTATTATTATGAAAAGGAAAGTGTGTAGAATTTTTCTAGGTTTCCATTGTAATTTTAGAGGAGTTAGGACTCCCAGGGCATGTAGATGGTGATTCACATGTGGTGCTCAAAGCTTATGGAGATGCAAGTCACCTACTTTGAAGACGTGATCGGGCGGAGGAGATGATCGAGGCATGGCATCCATGGCATGATAAATGCACCCAAAGTTATTAGTTTTATTTTTATTGGGAGGGTTCTTTAATTGCTTCTGATAAAAATGCCGCCATCCCATAATCACTTTTAATTAATGTTGATTAATTATGTTGTTTAAATCTATCCATGTATCTGAGAGTTAATTAATCCCTCTTTATTCACAATACATGTATGATATGGACTAGTCTTAATCGGTAGACATGTCCATGGCCTCCTATTGAAGATAAATATAAAAAATGTGTGACATGACCCCGCATAAGCCGACAGGACATTGCCAAGACCTCTGTCACGCATTTATCTATATTTACCTCCATCTAGATACGTTAGGGTATGGATAGTGAGAGGGCGCTGCAACAGTGGGCCATCTTTCATGATTCCATGATTCTAACTAATGCGATAGGTAAGTACATGACTTGGGTGTATGTCAACCGACAGGATCTGGACATGACACCCAGGTGGTCGAAAATATTGGAAGCCCATGAGTTAGACAGCTTAGTCCACACTACCATGGTGTGTATAGTGACTCCCGACAGGGTAAGTTATGCATGCAAGGGTTGTAGGTATCCAATTCATCTTTTGGGTTATGAGGGAAACCCAAATCATGAAAGACCATTGATGTGTGTGTGCTCAATTTATTATTTTCAATGGTCATTAATTAGCATGTGGTTATTTACTTGTGCATGTGTAGATTAATATACGATGGCTGCCGTTAATTCCAACCTGTTAACACTCATTAGTGAATACAAACTTAATGGTACAAACTATGTCGATTGGTACCGGAACATTAAGTTACTCCTGACTGCTGAAGGACTGTACACAGTTCTAGATGAACAAGTTCCTCCTCAACCCGACCCAAACGATTTTGAGGCACATGAAGAGATGCAATGGTTCCTCATGAGGGATTCCAAGGCATCACTCTATATCCTAGGATTGTTGGAAAAATCAGTTGTAGACTCAGTCAAGGATATACGCACTGCTGGGGGTAAAATGGATAAGCTTGCTGAATTGTTCAACAGGCAGTTGACACATGCACATTCTGATGCGGTGAGTCAAATCCATAACTCCAAGATGTCTCAGGGGACTCCAGTGATGGATCATGTAATGAAAATGATTAATCTGTTTGAAAAACTGGAATCCATGGGAACTGATTTCAGCCTGCGATACAAGACTGATGCGATCTTAGCGTCACTCACTTCTGCCTACGCACCTTTTAGGATGTCCTACAAGATGTCCGAGAAGGAGATGGAGCTCACCGAGCTTGCTAATGTACTGGTAGAGGCTGAAGTGTCCTTGAAAAAGACAAGGCTGAGGTCAATGCAACTGAGGTAAAGCCTTCTTCAAATGGGAAGAAGAAGAAAAAGGAAAGTAAGGGCAAGATCCTGAAAGCCAAGGGTGGGAAGTCTGGCAATAAAGGCAAAGGCAAGTGCTTGTATTGCAAGAAGGAGGGTCACTGGAAAAGAAACTATCGTGCTTACCTGGCAACTTTGAAAGACAAGAAGCCAGATGAAACAGAGGCTGCTAAAGAAGGTACATGTAATGTTCACGTTCTTTATGAGTCTAATTTGTCTTTTGAACAGACCAATTCTTGGTTGGTGGATAGTGGATCCACTGTTCACATTTGTAATGATTTGCAGGGGTTCAAGGAGACAAGGAACCTGAAAAGAAATGAAGTGCGTCTTTGGATGGGCACTGGAGCTGAGACCATGGCGTTGGCTGTGGGAACTTTTATTTTAAATTTTAGTTCTGCTAGTTTAGTTTTAAAGGATTGCTATTATGTACCCTCTTTCAAGAGGAAGATAATTTCAGTTTCAAAACTTGTTTTGGACGGATATAGTTTTTCCTTTAATTCTAAATTGATTATTCGTTTTAATAATTCCTTTGTGGCATCTGGATATATGCAAAGTGGTTTGTATTTTCTAGATTGCCCTATTAGAACGAATGTTGTTTCAAATGTTGATTTGAAACGGAAAGCAGCTCCAGTGAACTCAACATATCTGTGGCATCTAAGATTGGATCACATTAATATGGACCGAATCAGTAGATTGGTGAGGGATGCGTCCTTAGAGAGTCTGAGGGTGGAACCATTCCCCACCTGTGAGTCATGCCTTCAGGGCAAAATGACCAAGAAATCCTTTAGCAATAAAGGTGCTAGAGCCACAGATCTGTTGGAGTTGATAAACACTGACGTGTGTGGACCCATAAACATGCAAGCAAGATATGGGTATGAGTACTTTATCATGTTCACCGATGATTACTCTAGATATGGTTACATATACTTGATGCGTAGGAAATCGGAAGCCTTTAATAAATTCAAAGAATTCCAAGCCGAGGTCGAAAGATAGCTCGATAAACGCGTCAAGTCCTTACGATCAGATCGTGGAGGGGAGTATCTATCGGATGAGTTTAAAGAACATCTCATATCCCAAGGGATAGTTAGTCAACTAACTAATCTAGGCACACCATAACAAAATGGTATATCCGAACGACGCAATCGGACCCTATTGGATATGGTCAGGACGATGCTCACTTATAGTGAGCTGCCTCTTTCTTTCTGGGGGTACGCTTTAGAGACGGCGATATATATCTTGAATAGGGTTCCATCTAAGTCTGTAGCCAAGACACCCTTTGAGTTGTGGAAAGGGCAAAAGCCCAGTATTCAACACCTTAGGGTAAGGGGTTGCATAGCACATGTGCGAAAGCAACAGACAGACAAGTTAGAATCCAGGACTTCGAGATGCTATTTCTTAGGCTACCCCAAAGGCACGATAGGCTATTATTTCTATGACCCAGTTGACCAAAAGGTCATTGTAAGTAAACATGTCACATTTTTGGAGGAAGAAATGATGACCCAGAGGTCCGAACCAGTAGTCATAAAAGAGCTATCAGATGGCTCAGAAACGTCACTTCTAGAAGTGAGACCAACTGACATACCCGCTGAAATACCAACACCTGAGGAACCTCGACGCAGTGGGAGGACTGTTAGACCACCCACCAGGCTAACTCTTCTAACCTTAGAGGAAACAGTGGAAGAGTTCCACATGGTATCGGTTGAATCGGATGATGATCCGATGACATACTCTGAGGCTCTAAAGGATGTTGATGCCACTAGGTGGCTAGAAGCAATGCACTCTGAAATCGATTCGATGCATTCCAACAAGGTCTGGACTCTAGTCGATCCACCACTTGGCGTCAAGCCGATTGAATGTAAATGGATCTTCAAGAGGAAGAAGGGCGCAGATGGAAAGGTCGAGAGATTCAAAGCGAGACTGGTGGCAAAGGGTTATACCCAGAAAGAGGGTATAGACTATGAGGAAACCTTTTCACCAAGATGGCGATGATGAAATCCATCGAGATTTTATTGGCTATCGCAAGACACTTTGATTATGAGATCCGCGAGATGGATGTGTAGACTGCATTTCTAAATGGGTTCCTTCAAGAGGAAATCTACATGGAATAGCAGAGGGGTTCTCTTCCTTGGAGGAAGAAAGAAAGGTGTGCAAATTGCAGAGGTCCATTTATGGGCTGAAGCAGGCTTCCAGGAGCTGGAACATCAGGTTTGATCAATCAATCAAATCATTTGGTTTTGATCAAAACATGGATGAACCATGCGTTTATAAGAAGATCAGTGGGAGGGCAGTATGTTTTCTTGTTTTATACATAGATGACATATTGCTGATTGGTAACGATGTAGGATTCCTTTCATCAGTAAAACAGTGGTTATCCACAATGTTTTCGATGAAAGACCTTAGTGAAGCTAGCTATATCCTTGGGATCAAACTCGTAAGAGATCGCCAGAAAAGGATGGAATGCACTCCTCAATAGTAATTGAGAATAATAAATTGTGATGGGTAGAGGGGGGACCTAGCTCTCCTTATATAGTAATCCCTATAGGGTCTGACTCATCACAGTCCCAATAGGAATCTATCTGGCCCACACTAAGCCAGTCCACATTAGACTTCTAATATAACTTAATGACCCCACTTTATTAGACCAAAACCCTAATTAGCCTGGTTTAGGAATTTAATTATGTCCATATAGAGTTTTATTAGAACTAAAATTCTAACATTCTCCCACTTGAACTTACATTAAATTCCTTATTTTTAAAAGGATTTAAAAACAGTTTTGACCAAAACAAATCACAGGCTAACAACTCTTTAAGAAAACTTTATGTGCACAATTTTTAAAATAAATTGGTCTAGAGGTCATATTAGAAAGTCAATCCTATCCCATAGAGTTTTAGACACCGAATCATGGCGGTAACTGCATCTATGATCAAGCGACACAGAGCCTTCCATGGTCACGAGAGCCCTCAACTCTACTAACATGGATACAATGTGGTAGTGTGACAATGAGATAATACTCACGTAGTGATTTCTTATGTATTATTCGTTTATCAGTCCAAAATTTCTCTTCTTTAAGTGGCACAGGCTCACTAGAGAAATAAACTTTATGATTCTAACGAATCTGTATGTCTCATCAGAAATAACTCGAGTTATACTTTATGTGTTACAAGACATACCTTTAGGCTAACAACTTAATGCCCCAGCCTTGCTTAAGGTTAACACATTCCTTAAGACTTTAAAATCAGAAATATATACATCATATCAATAAATAAAACACTCATGTGTTTAAAAGAAACTGCATGCAATGACACCTGATATATATATAAATCAAAGTTTACCATAAGGTAAAAATACAGATGAAAAGAAACTTTAAATTACAATGAAGCAAAATAAAACAAACTCCCACTAACCAACCACATCCCATGATGCAACTAAGCCCATGCCCATGACATGTCTCTCAAAAACAAAAGGGCGAAGACCTTTGGTTAGGGGATCTGCAACCATATCATCTGTACTAATATGCTCCACTGTAATGTCACATTCCCTTACTCTCTCCTTTATGGTCAAATACTTGACCTCCATGTGTTTAGACCCTCTAAGTCCTTTATTGTTGTTTATAACCAACACAAGAGAGTTTATCACAAGATATCCGGATGGGTCTATCCACAAAATCTACAATAGTCAACTCCTTTATGAGATTTCTGAGCCAAATAGCCGAGTAGCAGCCCCATAGCATGCTACAAACTCTGCCTGCATAGTCGAAGTGGTCACCAATGTCTGCTTTTTACTCTTCCATGATACTGCCGCTCCTGCCATCAAGAAAACATAACCTGATGTAGATTTCCTGTCATCCTCACAGCCAGCAAAGTCAGAGTCTGTATACCCCACTAGCTTGAGTTCAGGAACGTGTCTGTAAGTCAGCATATAATCTCTTGTCCCCTTCAAGTACCTCAATACTTTCTTGGTAGCAACCCAGTGACCAAGACCAGGATCTGACTGATACCTGCCAAGAAGTCCCGTTACAAAAGCAATATCCGATCTGGTACAGACCTGAGCATACATGATACTACCAAGTGCGCTAGCATAAGGCACCTTCTTCATTTCATCCCTCTCAGCTTTATTTTTTGGGCACTGTGTCGAACTCAGTTTGTCACCCTTGAGAATAGGAACATTCCTAGGTTTGCAATCCAGCATACTGAACCTCTCCAGAACACGATCAACATAAACCCTCTGAGAAAGACTTAATAAACGGCGAGAACGATCCCTATGGATCTCAATCCCAAGAACAAAAGAGGCCTCACCAAGGTCCTTCATGTCAAATTCCCTAGATAAAAGTTGCTTTGTATTATGCAACATCCCTAGGTCACTGCTTGCAAGCAGGATGTCATCCACATACAGAATGAGAAAACAGAATTTGCTCCCACTGACCTTGTGATATATATACTGATCCACTTTGTTTTCCATAAAACCAAACGAAGTCACAACACTGTCAAATTTTAGGTACCACTGCCTAGAAGCTTGTTTGAGACCGTAGATAGACTTCTTGAGTCTACACACAAGATGATCTGAATCATCCACTGCAAAACCCTCAGGCTGAATCATATATACTTCCTCATCAAGATTGCCATTGAGAAAGGCGGTTTTAACATCCATCTGATGCAGCTCCATATCAAAATGAGCTACCAATGCCATGATCACCCTGAAGGAATCCTTCGAGGAGACTGGAGAAAAGGTCCCATTGTAGTCTACTCCCTCTCTCTGAGTGAATACCTTGGCTACCAGTCTGGCTTTAAACCTCTCAACTTTTCCTTTGGAATCTCTTTTGGTTTTATACACCCATTTGCAACCAATGGGCTTACAACCTTTAGGTAAATCAACAAGCTCCCAAACATCATTATGTTTCATTGATTGCATTTCATCTCTCATCGCATCTGTCCACAAATCTGACTGAGGACTAGAAACAGCGCCTGAATAAGTAACTGGATCGACCACACAACCAATGTCATAGTCATGTTCTCCCAAATAGACCTCATAGATAGGTGATATAGCTGACCTTCTCTCCCTAGTGGATCTCCGTAATGGTGCCACTACTGCCTCAACCTGAATCTGAGGAATCTCAGCTGGAACTGTATCAATGATAGGATCCTCAACCGCATCCTGAATAAGAGGAATCTCATTAAGTGCTACATGAATGTCGGGGACGGTATCAATATCAGGCTCCTAAACTCCAGTAGGTGTAACCAATGGCACAGTATGCCCCACATCAGTCTGAATAGGTAGAAGAATAGGTACCGATGTACCAACCATGTGACTATCTTGAACAGTCTGAGAACAGTCATTCTTTTCGGCCACATCAAATTCCAGAAACTTCGCTGTCTGTGACTCCACAATCCTAGTGCCTCCGCAGGGATTATAAAATTTATATCCCTTCGAATGATCTGGGTAGCTGACAAAGTAGCAACGAGTAGTCTTGGGATCCAACTTGTTTAAAGTCGGATTATACAACTTCACTTCTGCAGGGCACCCCCAAACTCTAAGATGGTTTAAACTGGGTTTACGGCCGGTCCACAATTCAAAAGGTGTAAGAGGAGCGGCTTTAGTAGGTACACGGTTAAACATGTAAAGAGCAGTTTTCAAGGCTTCACCCCATAAGAACTTAGGTAAATTTGTCCTACTAACCATACTCCTCACCATGTCCATAAGGGTACGGTTACGCCTTTCGGCGACCCCATTTTGTTCAGGACTTCCTGGCATAGTAAACTGACTAACTATTCCAGAGTCCTCAAGGTATTTGGCAAATGAGCCCTTAAGCTATCCAGCATCGCCATGTCTGCCATAATACTCACCCCCACGATCAGATCTAACAATTTTAATAACTTTTCCTAACTGTTTCTCAACTTCAGTCCTAAAAATCTTGAACTTGTCAAGAGATTCAGACTTTTCTTTAATTAAGTACAGGTATCCATATCGGGAATAGTCATTTGTAAAAGTGATGAAATAAAATTTTTTACACAATGTGGCTGAATAGGGACCACTGATGTCAGTGTGAATGACCTCTAATAGGTCAGAACTACGGACTGCAGTTTTCTTCTTTATTTTGGTCATCTTTCCCTTACAACAGTCTACACAAGTTTCTAGATCACTTTCAAGAGTAGGCAGGATGTCAGACTTTATCAGCCTTTCCACTCTTGCCTTAGAAATATGACCTAGCCTCTTATGCCACAATGTGAAAGACCATTCTTTAGGTAAGGGTCTTTTAGAAACAACACTTTCAACATTGCAGAAGACGTAGATATCAGTGGGAGACAAACACAATCTGTACAATCCGTTGGACATAAAGCAAGAACCAACTTTAGTTGAATTAAAAAATAAATTAACCATAGTATTCTTTATTTCAAAATAGAAACCACTAATGTCCAAAACTAAAACCGAAATTAAATTCCGCCTAAAGGACGGTATATAAAAAGTGTTCTTTAAAGTCAATTTAAAACCAGAATCTAATAATAAAATGACATCTCCCACGAACTCTATGTCAGAATGTCCATCATTTCCTACGACCAGCCTTGATTCATCCTTGTTTGGCCTCCTCCGATTTATGAACCCCTGTATGGTAAAAGCAACATGGTTAGTTGCACCGCTATCTAGCCACCAAGAACTGGATGGGGCTTCTGGTAGATTGGATTCACAAATAAAAGCCAAAGAATCATTACCTGATGGCTGCTTGGGCTTGAGTAACCAAGCCTTGTATTTGTCGCAGTCCTTCTTCATGTGACCCTTCTTCTTGCAAAAGATGCAGCGATCACTCTCTTTCTTCAAAGAGTCTTTCTTGGGTCCCAAATTGTTAATTGTTAGTCTGATCGGACTATTTATTGGCAGACTTATGAGTATGGTTTTTAAACTTTTTACTCTTACGGGCTTTGAAAGTAAATAGGGCAGTAGGCTTTTTCTCTTTCTTCAGTTTCTCTTCCTCAGACACAACCCTAGAAATTAGGTCATTAATGCTCTAGACTCCATCTTGGGAAATGTAGTTGGTTTTTATGATGCCAAATTCAGAAGGTAGGGTATTTAAGGCTTGATGGACAATTAGGGCATCTGGAAGAGGAATGTCTAAGGCCTTGAGTTTAGTTGGTAATCAACCATCCTAATAATGTAATCCCTAACACCCCCAGAACCATCATACTCCATATTAAATAACCCTTGCAGAAGTGTCCCAATCTCAGCATTCGATGAAACTTTGTATCTCTTGGACATTGCATCTAGCAATTCCCTGGCAGTACATTTCTCAGGTAGACCACTTTTTAGGTATTCCGGTATCGACCTCTTTATGGACAGTATACTGAGTCGATTACTCTTTTGCCATGCAGCATGCACAGACTTTTCATCCTTAGTATTATCACCAGTTAGTTCCATTGGTGTATCCATAACAAGGGACGTGTGTACATCTGCCATTTCCATAGCAAACATAATGCCCTCTTTCCACTTCTTAAAGTTTGACCCAGTGAGGAGCTCAATAGTAACCATGTTATTATTGACAGAGAAGGTGACTGAAATTTTAAACAATGAACAGTATAATAATTAAAATGATGCAAGTATAGCTTGAAAACTTTATAAGCTAATGAGAATTTTACACACATCATTGTGAAAACACCTTTGGGCTGAATTCTCAATATGCAATTGTAAAAATCCCTACATACCAGTGGCCATGGGAATACAGCTCAACTTTCAAAATCCACCACCTTTGGGTGTGCAGAATTCTAGGGTCAACCTATTCACATGCATACTGTATATGTACCCCTTCAAGTACCAATACATGACCACCACCTTTGGGTGTATGACCACACATTAGAGTTGAAGGACACCCCACAACTGTATGAGACCGGTGTTTCACAAATCCAACAAGGAAGGTCGCTTTGGCAGCTGCATCCTGTCGAACCCATAGAACCCTCTCTTGGGATATTCCAAAATTACTGACATCCTTAAGCAAATTGTGTTAGTTTATACTTTTTGACAAGGGGCTTTAAATGTCTTAAAATTAACACAAAAATAATAATAATACTGTTCATCAAGGTAGGTATTCCAGCAATTCAGAAATTGGTTCGGTTCCCAATAGAACGAATCGATAAATTACATAAGGGCATGCATCAAAAGAATACCAAGAATATTTAAAAATATTCATATCTGATCAAAACAGAGGGCACCACTGTGTAGAGAACAGAAAAACAGAGCCAACGCAAAAAACGGGACCCCAAACAGAGTCCCGTAGCCCCCAGAAAGCCCGGTCAAAGTTCAGGTCCAAATCCGATTGACTGTACTGGTCAAACCGGTCCGAAAAGTCAAACCAAATCAATTTGGCTCAGCCCCCGGTTCGAGTGAACCGGTTCAGACCCGGTCCAACCGGGTTCGGGCCAACCCAAAACGGGTCAGTAACCGGGTTAGCGGGCCGAGTTTTCGGATTAGAACCCGGGTCGACCCGACCCGAGATGCGCACATTAGCATCGCCTATAAATAGCATCAGGCGCACGATAGCAAAACCCAGATTCTTTTTTTTTTTTTTTTTTTAACTTCTGCCGGCGAGTGAAGATCACCCGCGGCTGCCGCCGGTGCGTGGGACCGCATCCGGCAGCCGCCGACGGTGATCCACCCACCGAAAATTCTGATTTTTCGAGTTCTACGCCCCCATGTGATCAGATTCTGTTTTCGCCGGCTAAAGAAATCGGCAGAATGCCAGTGTCCGTACGGGTTTTTGGAAAACTGGAAAAAACCCTATAAACCTTGATTCGAATCGAAAAATTTTCGATTCCCTCATTATGTTCTATTATTTTGAATCCATATAGGTTCAAGAACGGATCTATGGAGGCTCTGATACCACATGTTAGATTAAATTGATCCGAATAGGGACAAAATCCCAAAAGCCAGGATCTCCATAGGGCGTTCAAGAACACAATCAAATAAATAACAGAAAATAGGGATAGAACCACTGACCTTGTTTCGCATCCATAGTGATGATGCTTGCAGCAAAAAATAAAGAACAAAGATCTAGGTGCTTCCCCTCTATTCCCAAAGTAACTGGCCTGATGAGAATACCGAATGCGCAGGGACGACGAACACTGAATATCTCCCTCTCTTTCAAGAATGCACTCCTCAATAGTAATTGAGAATAATAAGTTGTGATGGGTAGAGGGGGGACCTAGCTCTCTTTATATAGTAATCCCTATAGGGTCTGACTCATCACAGTCCCAATAGGAATCTATCTGGCCCACACTAAGCCAGTCCACATTAGACTTCTAATATAACTTAATGACCCCACTTTATTAGACCAAAACCCTAATTAGCCTGGTTTAGGGATTTAATTATGTCCATATAGAGTTTTATTAGAACTAAAATTCTAACAGAGGTGCCTTCATGATCTCATTAGAAAGAGCCGTATCGCTTGGGAGTAGGGGGTTGGACCATCTGGATGAGTGGCTGCATTCTTGGACGAGGTAGGAGAAGAAGAAAAAAATTTTAAAATAAAGAGGGAGAAAGACAGGTGATGAGAACTGATTAATAGGTTGATAGGAGGGGTAATTTAGTCATTTCAATATAGCTGGAGAGAAAAAGAGGTAAAAGTTCACTTTTTAGGGGGAATCAAAGGTGAAACTTCTGATAAGGGAGTTTAAGTAAATAAGGTGCAAGTTCAAGGGAGTAATAGAAATTTTTAATGCTTTGGGAGAGATGTTATGGCCGAACGAGGGCACGGGTTTTATGCACTTGGAGAAAGATGTGAGATCTACCAAATGCTTGGTTGGATTACTTGGACAAGGAACTCTACACTTTGGTGGTCCAACTCAATGAGAAAATAGTTCCTACAAACCCACGGTAGGAACCTTTTAAATGTTGTTTCATGGATTGATGGTGTAGCTATTTTAACCGTTGGATAGATAGATCATGGTTTATATTACTATTTATCAAATTTTTTAGCTTAATCAATCAAATATTCGTCTCATGTATTGGAACACATCCCTATGTATTTCCATATACGTATATGTTCCTTTGAGCACTATTGTGCAGTTAAAAAACCTGGGTTTTCAAACTTCTATTTCGCCACATGAACTACTTTGATAGGGATGAAACTTAGCATGTGAAGTTAAAGATAATCATTTGTGACAAATATTGCAAAAAATACAACCAAAATTATGATATAATTGTAAAAAGGCTATAAATAATATCAAAATATTAGAAGTAATAGCAGTAATGTTTGAAACAATATTTTCTCAATAAAAAATAGAATATATCAATGGTAATAAAAAAACCCACCGAAAAGGTATAAATAGCAGTAGTTTTTATTATTGCTATAATTTAAGTCATTTAGCAATGAGAGGGTAACCCAATTATTTGGCGGGATAATTTGACAGGGGGGATTTTAATTTATTTTTATTTAGTAGGGAGGTCATTTATAGGGAGGAGGAGAGAGACAAGACACTATGGCGGTGGCGCAAATGCTACACTCCCGGTCGAGAAACTTTCTTCCTATAGATATGTATGTATGTATAAAATAAAAAATCGGTAGATGGAATCAAACTAGCTCCTCGCATGAGATACATATGTATGGTTAGTTGGTCATTCTCTCAGTATTACAAAAGCAAATAGTAACTGTTGGGGTAAGAAGACTTTTCTTATAGGGGGTTCTGGTGGTCATGCTTCGGGGACAGCCAGGGGTGGACACTGAGGGAGAAGCCCGACGTTGGGAAGAATGTTGGAGTGTGTCCATCAAACCTGGATTATTTTGGAAAAAATAAATTTAATATTGATTATTGCGTGAATTTATTTACGGACTTGTATGTTTGTTCCATGGATTTTCACCCAAAATAGTTCTTGACTAGGAATAGGACCGGACATCTTGTTCATATGGTCGTTACATTTTATGTCACTAGAAAAGTTGTTTTCAGAGCATAAATGTAACCACACATTATTTGTGCGTATAGAAAAGAATTTGGTACAAATTCTCACATGTGTTACTGCCTGTCGTATTAAGGAGAGATGCGTACCCATCACCAGTCCTTTGACCTGAGAGATTGTATCGTTACGGTGTTACATTACGGATTTTAGTACACCAATGATTGATGTCATGTGGACTATATATTGGTGTGTTGGATTCGTGATGTCGCATCGTGAACGAAAGAGATGCTCAATATGAAATCCACTACCTTTGATTGAGGAATATCAAGTAGAAAGAATGTCTATGATCAATTGGACTGGAATGCAGATCCAGTGGCATTCTTATAAATTGTTTACAAAATTTATTTTCAATTTATTAAGTATATCAGTATATTATTTCAAACAATGTTTAAACGCATTTTTGGTCATCCTACTGTGAACACAGGATCTCTAATTAAAGACTTGTATGATGGATTGGGGTTTGACAATATTTAATTAAATACTCTATAGTCCATCATGAGATATTGTTTAGTGGAGGGTCTTATATGCAGATTAAAGAGTTTAATTATGCATGACATTTAATTGGAAAAATAAGAGGTTGTTGGCCATTTAATTATAGTATTTTATTAAATAAAATATTGACTAATTAAAGAGAACACAAAATCCCTTTTAGATTCTACATCTTCCCTCTTTAGAAGCAAGTTGGGTAGCTAGTCAAGTTTCCTTTTCACATTAGGAAAGTGAATAAGGGAATCCACCCCAATCCTAAGGTGTTGAGAGTTATAACAACACACCACAAAGGGGGCGGGGGCACTCACTGGCTTGGTTGAATTTCTCTGGCCTCCCCCTTGGCAAACTTTTTCTCTCTCCTCTCTCTTGCTCCCTTTGAGTGATGGTGTGTGGTTAAGATTTTAGAAACCCTAATTCGTTAGTGAACGTTCATGTTGGCTTTGCTTTCGATTGAAGCTTGAAGAATAAAAAACTTTCAATCCCCATTATTGCTTGAGTATGGAAGAACTATTATCTGAAGGAGGAACTACATTTATGGTTCTCAGGTATCCTATGTTTCCCGTTTGATTTTTGTTATGAGAAGAGATCTCAAACTTGAATGCAAGGGTAAATATCCAATTCGATTCCGGTGCACATTCGGGTAACCAGATTGGTGTTTAAATCCCAACAAATAATACATGGGGTGCGGTTGGAAAGCGTGGAAGGTGCATACCAAACACCAATGCAATGAGGAGTACTTGATTCACTGAACAAGCCACAGACATGTGAGCAAGTCTTGGTCTGCAGGGATAACAACAAATTAGCAAATTGTGTACTGTTTGGAGCGCGTATGTTCTTTTTAGTGTTGGAGGTGCCCTTCTTCTCTCGGGAATGCCCATGAGATGTTCTAGGGCTGCTGTCCTTTGTTTGTAATAAATCAATCTCTTTTTCTTTCTCAATAAATTAGATTTACCGATATTAGAAAAGACATTACCGAGCTTGAGATTCAAAGTCATTACATAGCAAACCTGTTCTTAATTATTAATTATGTGGTTCACACCTGACTTACAGTCGTAGTGCCTAACGTCATTATTTTTATTTTTGCAAACAATAGAACAGGTGCAAACATTGATACGATTAAGCCATCATCTGCTGGAACTCGGTAAAATCAATCACACCATTGCCGTTGCAGTCGAATGCCTGTATGATGCTCTTGCACTCTTCATTCGACATTTTGTTTCCAAGGCGACCAAATATCCTCTGCAAGCCCTCCAATGTAATGGACCCAGAACTCTTCGCAGCGAACATCTGAAAGCCTCTTTTCAGATCATCATCCCCACCTTCACGCTCCATCAACATTGCAAAATCATCAAAGCTGAGTATCAAACTGTCACCGCTAGCTGCATCGAGTTCATTGGTCACACCTTGAGCTTCCTCAGGTGACATGAACTCCCTTTTAGAGGCAAGGTAGGATCTGAGTTCAGATCCTGAGATTTTCCCATTACCATCAGCATCCAAGTGACGAAATATTCGTTGGAGTTCATCATTTCTTGAAGGTTGACTGTCGCCGGAGATGCTTGAAGGTTGCTGTCGCCGAAGAAGCTTGGAGGTTGCTGTCGTTGGAGAAGCTTGGAAGCCCTAAACAATTTTACAGATGATGAAAGGGTAGAATTGGAAATGCAGTTTTAATTTGTTAGTAAAGGGTAATATTATCTTTTCAAACCATTAACTAACAGCACCCTAACACTGTTAGCCATAAGGGGTCAAAATGTAAGGTGAAAAAAACCAAGGGGAGGAATGTGTAATTAGGGCAAAGTACAGGGGAGGGAACGTAATTTTCCAAAAGAAAAATATTTTGGAAATCTACCACAAAATATTTTGCGGTTGTTTAACCCCGATAATTGTTTAATCTGACCATCATAGTTGTATTTAGCAATGGTAAAGTTTAATCGCTTCTATTTACAAACTATTAGCAACAATAATTACATTGTTGAATAACCTTTGTTATCAATAAAAAATTCCAAACGTACTACAATTAGTGGCGGTAGGTACTATAATTAAACATTTTTGTCTGAAATATTACAAAAATTGCAATCAAAATTATAATAAATTTATAAAAATACAATAAAATCCAAACCAATATAAAAATATACATTGGAAATAAAAATGTAAATTTTTTTAAACTATTGCATAAAATGATATATTTCTTGCATTATATATGTAAAAAACAGTAAATGTCCAAAAAAAATCCTCAAAATGTAAACAAATTTATAAAAAAAGTAATAAATTAGTTAGCTAGAACTACATAATTCACCATTGATCGGTGAATATTGCACAAATGGAGGCAATAAAGGTTAGTGTGCTTTTGTAAAACAAGAGCCATGAGGAGGTGGAGTGAACTGTTGGAGGAGTAAGAGGAGCAAGAAACTTATAAGCAGTTTAAAGAAAAAAAAATTATTGACTGCCTATAACCTTATTAACTAGTACTCTAAACCCTAAACCCTAAACTTGTAATAGTAATCGAAACTAAATGTGTAAATCAACCAATTACTTTTAATTAAACTAAATATTCAAATTTTTTTTTGGCGAAAGCTGTCATACACGGTAATATATGAATTTGGTAAACACTTCTCAATTTAGTAGGAATCAGATAGATTTGGGAAGATCAGCCTAAACTATAGAAATCCAAGAAATAAAATTTATTATTAGTAATTATTATACCAATAATAATGGTGAAGCGATGATTATAAAATAATAAAAAATAAAACATATAAAGCAACAGTTTTCTATAACTTTTGTAATATAGACCATGTCTATTTAATTATTAAATATATAAATATATGTATACGTACCCATCCATGTGTTCAGAATTAACATTCAAAATAAAAAAAGAAAAGAAAATATCCCTTAAATAATAAAATTGAAAAAATATATATTTTTGGTATCAACTCAAATATCGATCGTGAATCAATCAGAAAAAATAAAATTAAAACATAAAAAATCCAGTAAATAGTACAAATTGAGTTGAAGTTAATTATTTGTGACAAATATTGCAAAAAATACAACAAAATTATGATATAATTATAAAGACTATAAATAGTATCAAAATATTAGAAGTAATAGCAGTAATGTTTGAAACAATTTTTTCTCAATAAAAAATAGAATATATCAATGGTAATAAAAAACCCACTGAAAAGGTATACATAGCAATAGTTTTTATTATTGCTACAATTTAAGTCATTTAGCAATGGGCGGGCAACCCAATTATTTGGAGGGATAATTTGACAAGGGGATTTTAATTTATTTTTATTTAGTAGGGA
Source organism: Telopea speciosissima (assembly GCF_018873765.1). Taxonomy (NCBI): domain Eukaryota; kingdom Viridiplantae; phylum Streptophyta; class Magnoliopsida; order Proteales; family Proteaceae; genus Telopea; species Telopea speciosissima. The sequence continues at coordinate 11,488,591 of NC_057925.1, read as the reverse complement.
GGTCATTTATAGGGAGGAGGAGAGAGACAAGACACTATGGCGCTAGCGCAAAGGCTACACTCCCGGCCGAGAAACTTTGTTCTTATAAATATGTATGTATGTATGTATAAAATAAAAAATCGGTAGATGGAATAAAACTAGCTTCTTGCATGAGATACATATGTATGGTTAGTTGGTCATTCTCTCTGTATTACAAAAGCAAATAGTAACTGTTGGGGATAAGACGACTTTTTTTATAGGGGGGTCTGGTGGTCATGCTTTGAGGACAGCCAGGGGCCAGGTGGAAACCGAGGGAGAAGCCCGACGTGGGGGAGAATGTTGGAGTGTGTCCATCAAACCTGGATTATTTTGAAAAAAATAAATTTAATATTAATTATTGCATGAATTTATTTACGGACTTAAATGTTTGTTCCATGGGTTTTCACCCAAAATAGTTCTCTACTAAGAATAGGACTGGACATCCCATTCATATGGTCGTTAGATTGTATGTCACTAGAAAAGTTGTTTTCAGAGCATAAATGTAACCACACATTATTTCTATAAATAGAAAAAATCTAATACAAATTCTCACATGTGTTACTACCTGCCATATTAAGGAGAGATGCGTACCCATCACCAGTCCTTTGACCTAAGAGATCGTATCATTATGGTGTTTCATTATGGGTTTTCGTACACTAATGGTTGATGTCATGTGGACTATATATTAGTGTGTTGGATTCGTGATATCGCATCGTGAACGAAAGAGATGCTCAATATGAAATCCACTATCCTTAATTGGGGAATATCAAGTGAACGTTCATGTTGGTTTTGCTTTGGATTGAAGCTTGAAAAATAAAACAACTTTCAATCCCCATTGTTGCTCGAGTATGGAAGAGCTATTATCTGAAGCAGGAACTACATTTATGGTTCTCAGGTATCCTATGTTTCCCGCTTAATTTTTGTTATGAGAAGAGATCTCAAACTTGAATGCAAAGGTAAATATCCAATCCGATTCCGCTGCCCATTCGGTTAACCAGATTGGTGTTTAAATCCTAACAAATAATACATTGGGTGGGGTTGGAAAGCATGGAAGGTGCATACCAAACACCAATGCAATGAGGAGTACTTGATTCACTGAACAAGCCACATGCATGCTTTTAAGCAAGCTATGCCAGACTGCCAGAGCAAGTCTTGGTCTAAAGGGATAACAACTAATTAGCAAATTGGGCGATGTTTGGAGCGTGTATGTTCGTTTTAGTGTTGGAGGTGCCTTTCTTCTCTCGGGAATGCCCATGAGATGTTATAGGGCTGCTGTCCTTTGGTTGTAATAAATCGATCTCTTTTTCTTTCTCAATAATTAAATTAGATTTACCGATATTAGAAAAGACATTACCAAGCTTGAGATTCAAAGTTAGTACATAGCAAACCTGTTCTTAATTATTAATTATGTGGTTCACACTTGACTTACATTCCTAGTGCCTAACCTCATTATTTTTATTTTTGCAAACTTATTTGCCACGCACACATCGAATAGGTGCCAAATATCCAAAATACCCTTGTGAGCTGTATCAATACTCCACCGACTCTGGGAAAAATTGCTTCTTGGTTCAAAATTAGGGTATTGTTGTCTCATGGTCGAACCATTGATGAGATCTTTTTGGTTCTTTCTTTCTCGATCCACTATGAGATTTGTGTTTGTTTATCCTTAAGTGAGTAGTTGTCTTGTTGGCTTTGTCTCTCTTTCATGGGTCTGTCCGTGTGAGACTTCTTTAGTTGTTTCTTCTCTTGTTTTTTGTATTCTTTGTATAGTTTCTCTTACCATCAGCATCCAAGTGACGAAATATTTGTTGGAGTTCATCATTTCTTGATTTTTTTTTGGAATGCTGAAGGCGATGGACACTTAGCATAAAGCTCTTGTTGGAGAACCATTTGGATAATGTTGTCTTGGAAACAATAGCAGTTGCCATTAGAGTAGCTAGGAACGTTGAGTACTATTTCTTTTCTTGTTGCCTGTTGCTCTTTGCTGTGATGGAAATGAAAGAGCATGCAAAGAGACTTATATAGAGACTTTGAGAGGATGGAGACTTCATGGTAAGTAAAAAAGAAAGAATCAGATTCTAGAGTTTAAAAAGGACTGGTCTAGGTTAAAAGTTCCTCAATATTGAATTGTTGGAATATTTGCCTATATAAACATTCATGGGAGTGTTGCTTAAAGACAAATCATTTTCAGTGTGAGAAAGAATAAGTATCCAGAGCTTAAAAAGGACGGGTTGTTGTAAAAAGTGTATGCATGGATTGGGTCCCAGATTTGAGTGATGATGAGCATTCTTGATTCCACATTCAAAAGTCATACAAATACAAGGTTTAGTTTATACATCGACTTACAATGGGGTGGAACCTCAAAAAACAAGTATGTTAAATCCTTAATTTACAAATAAACAAGTTTTGGGAGGAAATTAACAAATAATAACTAATCTAATCTTCTTCTCTACCAAACAAAATTGTACAAGTGAAGTATATGATTCAGTGCCTCTTGGGTGTCAATTTCAAATATGAATAGCCAAACTACATACATGACACAACACGGTTAAGGATACGTGGTGTTGTACTTGTTGGGTATTATAACTTCTGAATATAAAAGAACTAGAAAATTAAATAAGTTATGTATATATGTTATATGATACCTAAACATGGATGAAGTTATAACTTGGTGTTTCAATTTATTTATTTTTGTGCATTGGGCTCGAAAGAGACTATTTTTGTCATTTTGTAAGGATATCTTAATTCAATTTTACCCAAAACGGCTTGTATGAGATGAATTTAATGTGATCTAAGACAAACTATTTACCAAAAATTAAGATCATACGAATATAGTATATTGTTGTTTGTTGACACAAACATGACTCATTTATCATATCCTGTTCATTAGGGGTGAAGAGATTCCAACACAACACGAAGATGTCCTGACATGACCTATTGCCACACCTAGTTGCCCTGGTACCTAAGAGATACTCTTAATACACAATATATGGTCATGTAAAAGCATATGTGAGTGGATAGTGATTGGGTCACGATAATCATATCAAATGGCACTACAAAACTAATGCTACACAGGGGCAGTAATTATCACCGTTGAGGAAATAATAGTAGTCTACCATTTTGGTAGCCCTATCAATCCCATCTATTGAATATGTATAAACATCTGTCTTCTTCTTCTCTTAAACAGATCTAGTTATGCTTGTACTAGCAGCTTCTAAGTTCTTGTATTAACTTGCACAGAAATTTTATTTAAACATATAAAGTAGTTATAAATTCCATACTCAAAAAGTAACATGGGAGTATTTAAAGAATGATCTGATTTGTTTATCTTCAACAAGATAAATAGCATTTCACTGGTTCTTATTTTCTTGATCTGAACATGGTAATGATAAATTTGTTTTAATTGAATTTTAGAAAGAAATATGCCCAAAAACATGTTTATGTGTTATATATACTTAGTTAGGCTGAATCTTGATTCAACATATATATTTTAGTAGGCCTTGTTGAATAAACTGTCAGGATGAACAAATATTTATCAGTTGCTATTTTCCTTCCCCATGACTTCCTCTTACGTCCCTTCTACTCTCTCTCTCTCTCTCTCTCTCTCTCTCAGACACACACACTGTAACGCCTCCAAAACCACCCAAGCGGTTTAGGGACATTGACGGTCCACAAGATCATTTATGTTAAGGAGATATGAACCGGAGTAGAACCAAAATACAAACATAAGTCTAAAATGTATAGATTAAGACTTCAACTAAAGTAGGGTAGTCAAACTAAGTTATTACAACTTTTAAATTAAACTTAAAAACCTTAAATAAAGGTTACAATCTCCAAAATTAAATTAAACTCAAACAAACTATGAGTTCTTCTAAAATTTAAAGGAAGTGTCAAGTGTCTAATAGTAGTCGTCCTTTTCTAATCCAAACGCTTCGTCCTCTTGGACCTCCTCCTCTAGTACATCCTCACATCCAGGTTCGCATTCATAAAGTTGTTCATCTGAAAAACGGTGAGGGTAAGCTTCGAAAAAATATTAGCAAATAAATCCACAACAACTATACAGGTGTGAAAACATGCACAAGTAATACAAAATATAAAGACATACAATAATATGTGTATCTAGATCCGAAAAAAAAAAACAAAACAAAATGATCATAACCGTATTTGCTTATCACCACTACCATAATGAAAAGTATATATGACAACAATCAACAAAAGATAGTTTCAAAGAATGTAAAATAACAAACACATCACTCCCTAATGGATTAGTGTGAACTAGTTACCATACACTGGTCAAGGCCCTCATGATAGCGGCTTATGAACTCCAGCTATGATCAACTACAACACCACTGTTCCCTCTCAACATCAAGAAACTAATAGAGAAACTAGTGACCAAACTTGCCCCAGACCGAGTCAGAGCCCCTTAAGGTTTTACCAGCAATGCCCTCCTGGAGAGTTTTTTATCATCTCCCTCTTTCTAGTAGTGTCCATATAGCTCCAATAAGGGTAAACCCGTAGCTCAAAAACTCGCCAACTTATCTTTACCCCAACATATTCACCAATGTCGGTTAGATAAACAACAAAATAACAATCGTGGATTTACTTATAATTTAGGGCTATACATCCAAGTTCGAAACTTAGGGTCATGACTCCCCAATTCCACCCTAACACATATTATTGAAAAGAATGAAAATAAAGTTTAAAAACAGTAACTTTCATCAACATATTAATGCATAAAGTGAAGAACAATAATAGGGAAGATTGGGCAAAATCTTCACAATCACATATCCAACAATAACATCAATGTAAATTAAAAGATAAACCCAAAACAAAATCAGTTTTTTATGCATCATCCACAAACATCATGCATTAGGTTATAATCATGAAGAATCATTCAAAGACCTTCATCATACTATCAACAAATAAGCATTGGATTCATTAGTCTATAAACATGATATTATTAAAAATTCTACACACACATATGTGAATTAAATCATAAGGATATCATCATTCCTTGCAAGCAATCATGTGTGAACAATTTAATTGAGTAAAAGCATGAATGAAATATGTTTTTGGCATGATAAATCTCAATCTAAAACTAAATTTCAGATTTAAAACAATGTATCAAAATAAATTTTATATGTAAGGAAAATATCAAGTATAATGGTTGAAGATCTACTCACATTGTGTGAAGCGACTAGGGTTTCTATAGGTGACCTCAAATCAATGCTTCAATGATGTTGATCTACATTTTCCTAGTTCAGAATCCCTTTAATGGAGTCCCATGAGTAAGGTAATGATGAAATCAATTTCAAGGTATTGCTTAAACTCGGATTTGGGAAACACAGATTTTTTGACAGAATGACCTACCTTCAATAAATCAGCGATATCTCTCTTCTTAAATATTCGTTTGGACTGATTCAAGTTGGGTTTCTAAAATAAGAGATGAGGCTACGTTTTATTGTGAAATAAGATTTTCTCAATTTGGCCCCAAAAGGGTCGAAATTGGACGTCAAATGGCTGATTCTATATAATCTGAATCTCCTTCTTCTCTTTCCTTCTTTTTCTTCTCCTTCTTCTTCTCCTTCCTTCTTCTTCTTCTTCTTCTTCTCTTCTTCTTCTTCTCTTCCTCTCTATAGTCCACGAATTTTCCTCTCTTGCTCTCTCTTTCTCTCTCAAATTTATGATAAAGGGAATGGGGTTTGAGATTTGGTTATTGGGATTTAATCCTAACAAAAAAGAAACAGATGAGAAGAATTCTATTTAGTCTCTAACTAGATCTCTTTACTTTTCCTCTAATGAAAATATTTTAAAAGGAATCTTGACTTAAGATTTTTTAAATTAAAATTTTAGATTAGGTAGTTTAATTTTAGCTAAATTCCTTTTTTGTTGAGATTTTATTTTATGAAGACTTTCTTTTTCTAAGATTGAGTTTTTCAGCCAATTGGAAATTGCCACCTCACCTTTCCTTATCAATCCATAATACTTTCCCTAATTAAATTCTTACAAAATTCAAAGACCTCCCAGGCTAGAAATCGTGGAAGTCCCTTTTTAAGCCCTATAAAATTATAAGAAATAAAATGTTTAATTGCACTTCTAAAGAATAGAACTTTAGACCTCTAACAAATTAAATTAAATGTTTGAGCACTAGGCTAGGTTACTAACTATGAACTATTTTCCAAATCAAATTATATATGTTATAAATAAAACCCTAATTCTATACTTAGGTAAGGAATAATTCAAATTAAGGGTGTTACACTAGGACACACTACTTACCATCATGTGTGCACCCTAGCAAGTCCAAGATCCTACACTTCAACTTGCGTCAATCCTGTATTAAGTAAAAAGACCAAATTACCCCTAGTCCAAAATTAGGGTATTACAATTCTCCACCCCTTAACAAAATTTCGTCCTCAAAATTTAAACTTACCTGGATCGCTGAATAAATGCGGGATATTACAGTCCATCCCCCTTAAAGAAATTTTGTCCTCGAAATTTACATATCAAGATCTCTAAACAGTTGCAGATACTTGGATCGCATGTCATCTTCTTTCTCCCACAATCATTTGAATATCATGATTCCTCCAGAGAATCGTCACAATTGAATTAGTATGGTTATACAGGACTTGCCCTTTGTGATCCAAAGTAAATAGGTGTTTTCTCGAAATCTGAGTCACTCTCTCTGACTGCCCATCAATTATTGGTCAAGATAATATGTTTAGAAATTTAACCAATTTACTAAATCAGACTCCAAAAATTCAACTTTGATCAAACTAAATCTATTGACCAATATAAACAATATCCAACATGGTAACTTGGTTCCTGGTTCAAATCTCATGATGTCTTGGAGGTTTTTTTGGTGCAGGCCGGTTAGGCAGTGGATCAAGCTCAACATCGATGGCAGCTCGATCAGGAACCCAGGAAGGGCAGGCGTGGGGGGTGTGTTTCAAAATCATCAAGCCCAAGTCATGCATTCCTACTGCAGATACCTGGGGGTTTCGAATAACTTTGTGGCGGAGTTTGAGGCTCTGTTAGACGGGCTTTTAATTGCTTGGGAGAGTGGCTTCATGGACCTTTGGATTGAATATGATTCGGCAGCTTTGGTGTTGGCCATTCAACACTCAAACATTCCGTGGTTTGCGCTCCAAAGATGGCAGGCTCTCAAGCCTTTCCTTGACTCCTGCAATTGGAAAATCTCGCATTGCTTTAGGGAAGCAAATACTATCGCAGACTATTTGGCAAAGCATGCGGCGATTAACGGAGTGTCTTCTACTAACTTGCTCTTTCCTAGTCATATTGTAGATCAGTTGGCTCGTGATGCTATGGGCTTGCCTAGATATAGATTTGTTATGATTTAGGGGAGCTGGCTGGCTGGTCCAGTCTGTGTTTGTGTTTTGCTTTCGGTTTCTTCTTGTTTTTGGAGTTGTGACTCTTTTGCCTTTTCTTTAATACAAGGATCTTCTAGCAAAAAAAAAACTTGGTTCTTGGTTAAAACGTTGTATCACTAAACTAAACTAAAATCAATCTTATTATTCTTGCACTACTGATGTAATATGCAAACCTGGCCAAATAAGTCTTTAAACTTCCTGGACATTATCTCTATACCTTTATTTATTCAATCATAGTCTATATCAAAGGTCCAAAATAAACATTGCTATAGCTGAACCACTCACACTTGAGTTAGACTGACCAATAAATTGACCCATAATTGACTTGGTCCTCAACCATTCGACATTTATCCATATAGAATCACTCAAGCTCAAACCATTTAAGTTCTTTTGTGTGAACCAACTAGAATCATAAATCACCTAATCTCGCATACATGCACCTCAGAATATAAGTCAAATTGTTTTTACCTTAGCATGTTCCACTGATAAGTTTTCAAAATATTTTTAGGGTATCACACACACACACACACACATATATATATATATATTCTCTCGACTGGGACGCAAGATGTGCCAAGACACATGGGGACCAAAATGACCGCCTCTCGCTCGAATGACTGAAATGGCTGTTGTATCCCACCCCATGTGTATCGGCGCAACCTGCTCCCCCGTACACTCCCAGGCGGAGAACATCACCTTATATATATATATATATATATATATATTTCTAAAGGAACCATTGTTATCCTCTCAAGTGCATTGCACTGCCCAATGCACTGTTAAAGTGCATTGGACGGTGCACCTCACTTGTGCATTCGAAATGTGTTGTGGCTGTTTAATCCATAGTTGGAAAACCAGGTTTTCTGACTCAACTCGCCTTTCAAAAAACCTTGGTGACTCGGCCTTGTCAAACCCAATCATGGTGACTCACTTTTTTTTTTCTTATTTTTTATGCAATAAATATGAATAAATTAATAAAAATTACAAAAACATAGAAAAATTATGGAAAAAAAAGTAATCACATATCAATGCATTTTGAGTTTATTCCATTGAACAATAGAAGGGAGACGAGGAGTTAAGGGTTTTTTACTGTTTTACAACACAAATTTACTATTTTACTCAACTCAATTTCTAAGTGAATCGGCTTTATGGCTTTTTTTTTAAATGACTAAAATCGCAAAGTCTATCATGACTCGGGTAAAAATACTGAGTCTGATAACTTATGACCGAGTCTCATCATTTTTTACCCTAACATAGTTTACTCGACTCTTGACCAAGTTTTCCAAAATTTTGACTCGTCTCAGGAAACTCGGCCAAATCAAAACCCGGTTTTTCAACTATGACTTTAATCTCGACAATTTCTGAATCTGACTGTCATAGTTGCATTTAGCAATGGTAAAGTTTAACCATTTCTATTTACAAACTATTTGCAACATTATCTTGAACTCTCTTTGATTTATTCCAGGCTTTCTCTCCATCATTGTTCTCCTATTTTGGATAGGCTCAAGAAAAGGCTTCAGTTGTGGAAGAGCAAAGCCCGTTCATTCACAGGCCGTTTAGATATTGTTCGAGCTATGATGCAGGCTTCATATCTTTATTGGACTAGAATATATGGCCTTCCCGGCTATGTGATTTGGATGATTGAGTCCATCATGTGTGCCTTGTTGTGGAAGGGAAGTGACAATAATAAATTCCTTCACACCATCAGCTGGACGTCAGTTTTCCTTCCAAAGAAGGAGGGAGGACTAGGTCTAAAGAGAGTGAAAGATGTAAATAAAGCGGGTCTTCTTACGCTTCTTTGGAAAATTGTTAAAAAGAGAGAAGGTTTATGAACTCAGTGGATTTATTTTAAATACTTCAAGAAAGACTCTATTTGGACAGTCCAATGCGGTTCTGATGCTTTTTGGGTTTGGAAAAAGATTCTAAAGTTGAGACATTTGGTTCAAGATCACATAGTTAATTTTCAAGATTGATGATGGAATGTCCACAAGACTTTGGTTAGACAATTGGCACCCATGTGGAGTCCTTCTCTCAGTGTTTGGAGATAGAATTAAGTATGACCGGCGCTATTGTCTCTTCGATCATCTATAATGGGTCTTGGAGACCCAGTCCTTTAATTTCTTCAGATCTTTAATTTGTCTTGGAGCAACTTCAGCATATTGGTAGAAGGCCTCCGGCAACGGTGATATTGTTAAATGGAACCCCTCTACCAATAAGATGTTCCCTTCAGCGTCGGCGTGGGAGCTTATTAGATCTAAAGGAACCATTGTTTCTTGGTGGAACTTGATTTGGTTGACTCACCACATCCCCAGACATAGCTTCATTACATGGTGTGCCCTCACTAGTTCCCTCCCCACTCAGGAGTTCCTTTCCCACAGGAACATCTCTATCCCCAATTGTTGTCTCTGTTGGAATGATATGGAGAATATTGATCTTTTGTTCTTTAATTGCCCTTATTCCAAGGCTATTTGGGCTGGAGTTATTCGCAAGTGTTGCCCTTCTCATGTGCCCCTCTCTTCCTTTGCCAGAGAGTGGAGTTGGATTAGACAAGAGTTTAAAGGAAAGTCGATATGTGTATAGGGCTGTAAAGATGATTTTTTGTGCTACTATTTATCATCAACGTAGACGGACCTCCTTTTCTCGGTCTCATATGTAGATTCAGAGTGCCATTGAGTTTGATGTCAGAACTAAGATCAATCTTAATGCTTCGGACTTAGATTGCTTCAAGAATCATCATATTGCTACTTCTTGGGGTCTTCAGATCAGGCTCTATTAAACCTTTTGCTGCTTTGTTGTTTTCTGTTTGTGGCTTGGCCTCTTGATCCATTTGAGTTGTTGTATCTTCTTTGCTTTCTTTATTAACAGTTTGTATTCATCCAAAAAAACTATTAGCAACAATAATTACAATTGTTGAATCATTCCTATTATTTTTGGGACAGAGAAGCTACAAATTGGAGTTTCTTTTTTCTTTTCCTATTTCTTAGCAACTTTTTTGTTCCGGTTCATTTCCAGGAACCAAAAAATGAACCGGTCTTAAGAAACAGATTTCTCTTATTTTTTTGTTCCCAAGAAAAAAAAAATAAAGAGAAATAGAGAAACAAATGTGTTATCATGCAGGCCCTTAATCATTATCTATATATTGCAAAACCAAATAGCGACCTTTAAGTATAAGAAGATTTTTTTTTTTTGGTTCAGTGGGACCCGCTACTAGGCAGCCAAGGGATGGGCACCAAGGGGGTCAGCCTTTGATGTGGGGGAGAGTACATGGGTTGGGGATGGAAGGGGTGGAAGGTGCATATCAAGCACCGATGCAATGATGAGTACTTGATCTACTGACCAAGCATCGGGCATGCTTTCAAGCGAGCAGTGCCAAACCAACCAGAGGGAGTCTAGGTCTGTAGGGATAACAAGAAATTACAAGCTGGGTGCCGTTAGAAACGTGTTTGTTCTTCTCTCAGGAATACCCTTGAGAAGGGGTGCCCACTCGTCCGGGCATGTGTAATCTTGTTCAATGATTTTGGATTTTACTTTTTTTTAAAAAAAAAAAAATTTATGGGAGGAACAATGAGTTGGACAAAGATGGAGAAGCAAATTTGAGTGTGGATTAGAAAAATAAAAAAGCAAACGGAACTCGAAATACAAAATTATATCTTGTATTTTTTTATTTTTTTTCTTCTTGAAATCTTCTTTTTCTAGAAGGCAAAGAAAAAAAGAAAGATTTTCTTATTGACATTTCTGTCAAATAATTTTATTACTTTACATTTTTTTGGCACTTTTCGTATAACGTGCCCTTTTTTTTTTTTTTTTTTTTTCTTTCAATGGAGGTAAATTTTGTGATTTAATGTTGATATACCTAAATATAGCCACCCAATGATGTCACACCACGTCACTATTGTCAGGGATGGTCCGATGGATAAAAGCCCACCGAGCCACACTCACGTCTGCGCCAATCGACCCGGAATCAAGGATTCAATTACATAAGGGGATTATCCATCACATGGGGATTGACTAATCCTATTCTTAATATGCCGCTATTAGTTAGAGCCACACTCCTATTCTTGGTTGGATTGGATGTTCCAAATTCCAACAACCATTTGTGACTTCGGTAGGGGTGCCCTTCTTGTCTCAGGAATACCCTTGAGATGCTCTAGGGCTGCTGTCCTTTGGTTGTAATTATTCTTTTTCTTGCTCAGTAAATTTGATATATCGATAAATTAAAACACAAAAAAAAAAAAAAGAACATAACCAAGCTTGAACTTCATACTCAGTGCATAGCAAACCTGTTCATAATTATTAATTATGTGGTACACACCGGTCTTACAGTCCTAGTGCCTAACCCCCACTTGCATTGCATCTTTCAAAACAACTAAACAGGGGAAGGGCCATTATTTTTATTTTAGTAAACTGCTTATTTGCCACACACACACGCACATAGAACAGGTCCAAACACTGTTACCGGATTAAGCCATCATCTGCTGGAACTCAGGGAAATCAATCACACCATCGCCGTTGAGGTCGAATGCCTTTATGATGCTCTTGCACTCTTCGTTTGACATTTTGAATACCCTCTGCAAATCCTCTGATGTAATGGACCCAGACGTCTTCCCAGCGAACATCTGAAAGCCTCTTTTCAGATCATCATCCCCACCTTGACGCTCCATCAACATTGCAAAATCATCAAAGCTGAGCGTCAAACTGTCACCGCCTGCTGCAACGAGTTCATTGGTCACAGCTTGAGCCTCCTCAGGTGACATGAACTCCTTTTTGGAGGCAAGGTAGGATCTGAGTTCAGATCCTTCAATTTTCCCATTACCATTAGTATCCAAGTAACGAAATATTTGTTGGAGTTCATCATTTCTTGATTGTTTTTTGGAATTCTGAAGGCGATGGACACTTAGCACAAAGCTCTTGTTGGAGAAGCATTTGGATAATGTGGCCTTGGAAACAACAGCTGTTGCCATTAGAGTAGCTAGGATTGAACGTCGAGAGTAGTATTTGTTGCTTCTTGTTGCCTCTTGCTCTTTGCTGTGATGGAAATGGAAGAACATGCAAAGAGACTTATATAGAGACTTCACGGTAAGTACCAAAGAAAGAATCAGATTCTAGTGCTTAAAAAGGACTGGTCTAGGTTAAAAGTTCCCATATTATTGAATTGTTGGAATATTTGCCTAGAAAAGCATTCATTGGAGTGTTGCTTAAAGACAAATCATTTTTAGTGTGAGAAAGAATAAGTATCAATAGCTTAAAAAAGGACTGGTTGTTGAAAAAAGTTCCCAAATTATTGTCATATTCGCCCAACAATCCCAAAGGTGTATGCATGGGTTGGGTCCCAGATTTGAGTGATGATGAACATTCTTGCATCCACATTCCTAAAATTTTGATTATAGGTAACACTGTAACATAAACTAATTAATAAAGAACATTATATGCCAAATTTACTCGCTAAACACGGAAGAATTAACTGCATCCATGCTTAGGAGAGAAGCATAAACCACTGTTTCTGCCGTGATAGTGGCAGTATATATACCTATGAGTCTAAGGAAATTTAAAGGAATTTGTGAATAGAGATACTTGAGCTAGCTTAGTCTACGAGGATGATACTTTATTTTGAAATGGTGTGTGGTGGTGTGTGAGGCCTGATTTTGATTGGAGAGCCTCTCCCAACCTTGAACCTAACAAAGTGGAACCTCTACCCGGAGAGATTCGGACAAACTACCCTAAAATGACAAAATTTCCCTTGGTAGGGTTTCACTAGCTAAATGACTTTAGAATCGGCCCAAACTTTACAGTTTCCTGTAATTGGTGTCACTGCCATTGTAAATACAGTCAGAGCTGCTAGGAACGCTAGGAACACTTTCTAGTCACTGCTAGATGTCTGACAACTCATCTAGAGTGTTGCCTGTACTTGACTGACCTTTGTAACTACCATGGACTGCCACTATCACTGTACTAAAACAAGATGCACTGTGTTCACAAAAACAACACACATGCACTGTGTTGACAACAATGATAACCAACACATAGACACTACCATGTGCACTACGTGTTCAACATGAAAAATTAAGGGAAAAAAAAAAATAAGACTCACGAAGAGATAGTCAAAATCACACTGTCACTTTGGCCTTCCCATCCACAATGTATCTATTGCAGCTGTTGTTGGGCAAATCTTTCTTCGATCCATTATTACAGTGAATTTTTTTTTAATCAATCAATCAAGTTTATAAGAATTGAAAAGAAGCTTTAGATACGTATCTATGGTTAGTTGGTCATTCTCTCTATATTGCAAAACCAAATAGCAACCTTAGATATAAGAAAAAGGGCAAATTATGTCCCCCTCCCCTATACTTTGCCCTAATTACACATTCCTCCCCTTGTTTTTCCCACCTTACATTCGATTCCCCTATAGTTTTCAAAAAATTACTAATTCCTCCCCGCCGTTAGCATCCATCATTATGTGGCTGACATGGCGTAGTTAGATTTTTATAATACCCAAATTAACCCTTGACCATTGTGAGATGACCCATTTACCCTTTTGATAAAAAGCCAAAATAACAAGGGAAAGGGAGAATGACTTGCCCTATCTTCCATCTCCAAGCTTCATCTTCAACCTTTGAGGCGTGAAATCCCCGGTGACGATACCCCTACCATTGCCTGAGTAGGGTTTAAACTCAGTTCCAATTCGAATCTTCAAGGTATTTGAAGAGCAAAATGCAGAGGTGTTGGCTGCTAGTGTCAGTTGTTAAGGACCAGATGTTGACGCCAACGATCACTGCACTGGTGAACGGCGATGGATACGCAGATGCTAAAATTATAGTAGAGCAAATCAAAGGATACCTCACTTTCATAACCTCCTGAGTTCTGGCATGATGCATCTTATTCTTCTTCATCAGTTCTTAATTCAATATAGACCATGTCTATTTAATTATTAAATACATAAATATATGTATATGTTAACGTGTATATTGAAGATAAGGGTGGACCGGGTCTATAACCGGGCCACCAAGATTCGTTGGTGATAAAGCTTCCCTAATTATCTCCTATATCTAAGATATTCTACGAAATATGTTTCCTGATTTGATCACCAAAATTGTTGGTGATATCCTAAAATATCCTACTATACTTACCTCCTGTAATTGTGCATTCACCCTCTATATATTTGGGTGCCAATTGATGTAAAATTCATTCGATCATAATGAAATATATGGCTGTGTAGGCCTTGGATCCATGGATGTAGGGCTTATGGCCTGAACCATGTAAAACTTGTGTTCTTCTTCTTCCTTTACTCTCTTCTATTGTTTATGTCTAATATCATAAACTTAACATAGTATCAAAGCTTAAAGGTTCGGTCCTCTTCGATCTTTGTCTTCCACTTGTTGCTGCTGGTTTCTGGTCTTGATCGCACTATCCTGCCTGAGGTTGTAATTGCAGCCCTCTGCCTTTGCAGTCGCCACTGTCTTCATCGCACCACTGCAATTGTTCGCAAATTCCATTCCAATTTCCCTTCCCTATTTAATTCCATTATTCCTTTTCTAATCCCCCACCCACGTTCATCGTTTTTTATTTTTTTCTATCTTTTAGTTTGCTCAACCCATCTACCCATTCTTCTCCTTTTCCTTTTTTTGCTTTTCACATATATTTATGTCTTTTTTCTCTAAAATCCCTCCCACTGAAACCGCCCATCCCACCCAAATTGACTTTAATTCTTTTTCTTTCTTTTTTTTCCCCCCTAAATTCCCTCTAATCCCAGTCTAAAATCCATCCAACATATCTTTCTCTCTCTCGCGGATACCCAACCCAACGTTTGAAACGGACTTTACTCTCTTCTTCTTTTTTTTTAATTTTCTTTTCCCATCTCACCCGTACCCATATTCCTGGCTCATTGATGTGCTACTGTAGCACTCCTAACCATATCTTCTTCTCTTTGGTTCCCATTTGGGCCACAAAACGAAACTTATTCACTTTATCCCTCTCTTTCTGTTTTGTTCCTGCCGTCCTTGAGTCGTGCCCTGAGTTGAGGTCCCTTATTGGGGCGTGCCTCAGGTTGAAGGCTTCATCATGGCCTCCAAACACATTGGTTCTATGCAACACTGATGTTCCTCATCAGCTTTGTGCAACGCTGGTTCAATGCAAAACTGTCACCACCGCACCAAGCATATTGTTGTTTCACGTTTTGAAGTTTTTCGGGTCAAGCTCACTGAGGACGATCCCCAGTTTCGCTTGCGGGGGGATGTTAACGTGTATATTAAAGATAAGGGTGGACCGGGTCTATGACCGGGCCACCAAGATTCATTGGTGATAAAGCTTCCCTAATTATCTCCTATATCTAAGATATTCTACGAAATATGTTTCCTGATTTGATCACCAAAATTGTTGGTGATATCCTAAAATATCCTACTATACTTACCTCCTGTAATTGTGCATTCACCCTCTATATATTTGGGTGCCAATTGATGTAAAATTCATTCGATCATAATGAAATATATGGCTGTGTAGACCTTGGATCCGTGGATGTAGGGCTTATGGCCTGAACCATGTAAAACTTGTGTTCTTCTTCTTCCTTTACTCTCTTCCATTTTTTATGTCTAATATCATAAACTTAACATATACGTACCCATCCATATGTTCAAAATTAACAATCAAAGTATAAAAAAAGAAAAGAAAATATACCTTAAATAATAAAATTGAAAAAAATATAGATTTTTTGTATCAACTCAAATATCGATCGTTAATCAATCGGAAAAAATAAAATTAAAACCCAAAAAATCCAGTAAATAGTACAAATAATTGAGTTAAAGATAATTATTTGTGACAAATATTGCAAAAAATACAACCAAAATTATGACATAATTATAAAGGCTATAATTAGTATTAAAATATTAGAAGTAATAGCAGTAATGTTTGAAACAATTTTTTCTCAATAAAAATAAAATATATCAATGGAAATAAAAAACCTGCTGAAAAGGTATAGATAGCAGTAGTTTTTATTATTGCTACAATTTAAGTCATTTAGCAATGGGCGGGCAACCAATTATTTGGTGGGATAATTTGACAGGGGGATTTTAGTTTATTTTTATTTAGTAGGGAGGTCATTTATACGGAGGAGGAGAGAGACAAGACACTATGGCGCTAGCGCACAGGCTACACTCCCGGCCAAGAAACTTTCTTCTTATAGATATGTATGTATGTATAAAATAAAAAATCGGTAGATGAAATCAAACTAGCTCCTCGCATGAGATATATATGTATGGTTAGTTGGTCATTCTATTTTTATTACAAAAGCAAATAGTAACTATTGGGGATAAGTAATGCAGCTTGGTTGAAAGATACGGATCAGGAGAGCAACTAACCGAGCACACCAAAAGAATAACTGATGGAATCGATCCAAAAGAACCCTCAATTCTTCAAGATCGAAGGAGAAACTCACCGTGGTTTCTTTGGTAAACAAGAATTCTGCTAGGTTCTAAAAATCCTCACAAAGAAGAACGTTTCTTTTTATTATCCAAAAATTATTCCCTACAGCCAAATACGTTGGCTTTTAAATAGCCTCAATTAAAACCCATTGAAATTAAAATACTATTCAAACTCAAAAGCTAATAACGTGGAGGTGTTATTCCTAACTAAGGACACCTAGTAAAGAACAAACTCTAAACTTCTAAACTCCTATTAAAATAAAGAAATAACAACTTCCTACTTGATCTCTAAAACAGCTCATCACCAAAACTCAAAACAACTACTAATAACGTACTACTAGTGCTGGTGTTCTATACGTGTAGGCTTGATTGGCTTAGCTGGACCATCGCCTCCTTTACGAGCTTGAATCTGTGCAGACCGCCTAATGGCCTTGGGATGATTGTGGGTCGTCTCCACCTCATTTGCGATAGTATTCGGGCCTGCATCAATAAGACGACTTTTTTTTATAGGGGGTTCTAGTGGTCATGCTTCGAGGACAGCCAGGGGGTGGACACCGAGGGAGAAGCCCGATGTGGGGGAGAATGTTGGAGTGTGTCCATCAAACCTGGATTATTTTGAAAAAAACAAATTTAATATTGATTATTGGATGAATTTATTTACGGACTTATATGGTTGTTCCACGGGTTTTCACTCAAAATAGTTCTCTACTAGGAATAGGACCTGTTCATATGGTCGTTAGGTTGTATGTCACTATAAAAGTAGTTTTCAGAGCATAAATGTAACCACACATTATTTCTAGGTATAGAAAAGAATCTAATACAAATTCTCACATGTGTTACTGCCTATCGTATTTAGGAGAGATGCGTACCCATCACCAATCCTTTAACCTGGGAGATTGTATCGTTACGGTGTTATATTACGCGTTTTGGTACACCAACGGTTGATGTCATGTGGACTATATATTGATGTGTTGGATTCGTGATATATATCGCATCGTGAATGAAAGAGATGCTCAATATGAAATCCACTATCCTTAATTGGGGAATATCAAGTGAACGTTCATGTTGGCTTTGCTTTGGATTGAAGCTTGAAAAATAAAACAACTTTCAATCCCCATTGTTGCTTGAGTATGGAAGAACTATTATCTGAATTGGAGGAACAACATTTATGGTTCTCAGGTATCATATGTTTCCCATTTAATTTTTGTTATGAGAAGAGATCTCAAACTTGAATGCAAAGGTAAATATCCAATCCGATTCCGTTGCACATTCGGTTAACAAGATTGGTGTTTAAATCCTAACAAATAATACATTGGGTGGGGTTGGAAAGCGTGGAAGGTGCATACCAAACACCAATGCAATGAGGAGTACTTGAATCACTAAACAAGCCACAGGCATGCTTTTAAGCAAACTATGCCAGACCGCCAGAGGAAGTCTTGGTCTGTAGGGATAACAACTAATTAGCAAATTGGGCGCTGTTTGGAGCGTGTATGTTCTTTTTAGTGTTGGAGGTGCCCTTCTTCTCTCGGGAATGCCCATGAGATGTTATAGGGCTGCTGTCCTTTGGTTGTAATAAATCGATCTCTTTTTCTTTCTCAATAATTAAATTAGATTTACCAGAAAAGACATTACGGAGCTTGAGATTCAAAGTCAGTACATAGCAAACCTATTCTTAATTATTAATTATGTGGTTCACACCTGACTTACATTCCTAGTGCCTAACCTCATTATTTTTGTTTTTGCAAATTAAACCTATTTGCCACGCACACATCGAACAGGTGTCAATTATCCAAAATACTCTTGTGAGCTGTATCAATACTCCACCGACTCTGGGAAAATTTGCTTCTTGGTTCAAAATTAGGGTATTCTTGTCTCATGGTCGAACCATTGATGAGATCTTTTTGGTTCTTTCTTTCTCGATCCACTATGAGATTTGTGTTTGTTTATCCTTAAGTGAGTAGTTGTCTTGTTGGCTGTCGCCCTTTCATGGGTCTGTCTGTGTGAGACTTCTTTAGTTGTTTCTTCTCTTGTTTTTTGTATTCTTTGTATAGTTTCTCTGTTTTTTTTTCAATAAAGCGATATTACCTATCAAAAAAAACAAAAAATACTCCACTGACTTTTGTGACTGGCATAATCTCCCTCTGGCATGCTTTCAAGTGAGCAGTGCCAAACCGCCAGAGCAAGTCTAGGTCTATAGGGATAAAAAGAAATTACAAGCTGAGTGCTGTTTGGAGCGTGTTTGTTCTTCTTAGTTGTGGAGGTGCCCTTCTTCACTCAAGAATGCCCTTGGCATGCTCTAGGGCTGCTGTCCTTCTTTTGTAAATATTTATCTTTTTCTTTTGGAATATAATTGATTTACTCGAATAATAATAAATAAAAAACACAGACATCACCAAGCTTGAGCTTCATAGTCAGTACATAGCAAACCTGTTCTTAATTATTAATTATGTGGTAGACACCTGACTTACAAACCTAGTTCCTAACCCCACTTGCATTGCAGCTTTCTGACTAAAACAGGGGAAAGGCCATTATTTTTATTTTTGTGAACTGATTTGTCACACAGACACACATAGAACAGGTGCAAACATTGATACCGGATTAAGCCATCATCTGCTGGAACTCGGCAAAATCAATCACACCATTGCCGTTGCGGTCGAATGCCTGTATGATGCTCTTGCACTCTTCATTTGACATTTTGTTTCCAAGGCGACCGAATATCCTCTGCAAGCCCTCTGATGTAATGGACCCAGAATTCTTCGTAACGAACATCTGAAACCCTCTTTTCAGATCA
This sequence comes from Telopea speciosissima, assembly GCF_018873765.1. Classification (NCBI taxonomy): domain Eukaryota; kingdom Viridiplantae; phylum Streptophyta; class Magnoliopsida; order Proteales; family Proteaceae; genus Telopea; species Telopea speciosissima. The sequence continues at coordinate 11,468,984 of NC_057925.1, read as the reverse complement.
TCATCCCCACCTTGACGCTCCATCAACATTGCAAAATCATCAAAGCTGAGCATCAAACTGTCGCCGCCTGCTGCATCGAGTTCATTGGTCACACCTTGAGCCTCCTCGGTGACATGAACTCCCTTTTGGAGGCAAGGTAGGATTTTGGTTTAGATCCTTCGATTTTCCCATTACCATCAGCATCCAAGTGACGAAATATTTGTTGGAGTTCATCATATCTTGATTGTTTTTTGGAATGCTGAAGGCGATGGACACTTAGCACGAAGCTCTTGTTGGAGAACCATTTGGATAATGTTGTCTTGGAAACAATAGCAGTTGCCATTAGAGTAGCTAGGAACGTTGAGTAGTATTTTTTTTCTTCTTGCCTGTTTCTCTTTGCTGTGATGGAAATGAAAGAGCATGCAAAGAGACTTATATAGAGACTTTGATAGGATGGAGACTTCATGGTAAGTAAAAAAGAAAGAATCAGATTCTAGAGTTTATAAAGGACTGGTCTAGGTTAAAAGTTCCTCAATATTGAATTGTTGGAATATTTGCCTAAATAAACATTCATGGGAGTGTTGCTTAAAGACAAATCATTTTCAGTGTGAGAAAGAATAAGTATCCAGAGCTTAAAAAGGACTGGTTGTTGTAAAAAGTGTATGCATGGGTTGGGTCCCAGATTTGAGTGATGATGAGCATTCTTGATTCCACATTCAAAAGTCATACAAATACAAGGTTTAGTTTATACATCAACTTACAATGGGGTGGAACCTCAAAAAACAAGTATGTAAAATCCTTAATTTACAAATAAACAAGTTTTGGGAGGAAATTAACAAATAATAACTAATCTAATCTTCTTCTCTACCAAACAAAATTGTACAAATGAAGCATATGATTCAGTGCCTCTTGGGTGTCAATTTCAAATATGAATAGCCAAACTACATACATGACACAACACGGTTAAGGATACGTGGTGTTGTACTAGTTGGGTATTATAACTTCTGAATATAAAAGAACTAGAAAATTAAATAAGTTATGTATATATGTTATATGATACCTAAACATGGATGAAGTTATAACTTGGTGTTTCAATTTATTTATTTTTGTGCATTGGGCTCGAAAGAGACTATTTTTGTCATTTTGTAAGGATATCTTAATTCAATTTTACCCAAAATGGCTTGTATGAGATGAATTTAATGTGATCTAAGACAAACTATTTACCAAAAATTAAGATCATACGAATATAGTATATTGTTGTTTGTTGACACAAACATGACTCGTTTATCATATCCTGTTCATTAGGGATGAAGAGATTCCAACACAACACGAAGATGTCCTGACATGACCTATTGCCACACCTAGTTGCCCTGGTACCTAAGAGATACTCTTAATATACAATATCATGGTCATGTAAAAGCATATGTGAGTGGATAGCGATTGGGTCACCATAATCATATCAAATGGCACTACAAAACTAATGCTACACAGGGGCAATAATTATCACCGATGAGGAAATAATAGAAGTCTACCATTTTGGTAGCCCTATCAATCCTATCTATTGAATATGTATAAACATTTGTCTTCTTCTTCTCTTAAACAGATCCAGTTATGCTTGTACTTGCAGCTTCTGAGTTCTTGTATTAACTTGCACAGAAATTTTATTTAAACATATAAAGTAGTTATAAATTCCATACTCAAAAAGTAACATGGGTGTATTTAAAGAATGATCTGATTTGTTTATCTTCAACAAGATAAATAGCATTTCACTAGTTCTTATTTTCTTGATCTGAACATGGTAATGATAAATTTATTTTAATTGAATTTTAGAAAGAAATATGCACAAAAACATGCTTATGTGTCATATATACTTGGTTAGGCTGAATCTTGATTCAACATATATATTTTAGTAGGTCTTGTTGAATGAACTGTCAGGATGAACAAATATTTATCATTTGCTATTTTCCTTCCCCGGACTTCCTCTTACGTCCCTTCTACTCTCTCTCTCTCTCTCTCTGTCTCTCTCACACACACACACACACACACATACACACACACACACATTGTAACGCCTCCAAAACCACCCAAGCGGTTTAGGGACATTGACGGTCCACAAGATCATTTATGTCAACGAGATATAAATCGGAGTAGAACCAAAACACAAACATAAGTCTAAAATATATAGATTAAGACTTCAACTAAAGTAAGGTAGTCAAACTAAGCTATTACAACTTTTAAATTAAACTTAAAAATCTTAAATAAAGGTTACAATCTCCAAAATTAAATTAAACTCAAACAAACTATGAGTTCTTCTAAAATTTATAGGAAGGGTCAAGTTTCTAATAGTAGTCGTCCTTTTCTAATCCAAACGCTTCGTCCTCTTGGACCTCCTCCTCTAGTACATCCTCACATCCAGGTTCGCAGTCATAAAGTTGTTCATCTGAAAAACGGTGAGGGTAAGCTTCGAAAAAATCTTAGCAAATAAATCCACAACAACTATACAGATGGGAAAACATGCACAAATAATACAAAATGTAAAGACATACAATAATATGTGTATAATATAGATCCGAAAAAAAAAAATAAAACAAAATGATCATAACCGTATTTGGTTATCACCACTACCATAATGAAAAGTATATATGACAACAATCAACAAAAGATATTTTCAAAGAACGTAAAATAACAAACAACTAGTGTCAAGTAATTACCATACACTGGTCAAGGCCCTCATGATGGCGGCGTTTGAACTCCAGCTATAATCAACTACAACACCACTGTTCCCTCTCAACATCAAGAAACTAATGGAGAAACTAGTGACCAAACTTGCCCCAGACCGAGTCAAAGTCCCATAAGGTTTTATCAGCAATGCCCTCCCGGAGAGTTTTTTATCATCTCCCTCTTTCTAGTAGTGTCCATATAGCTCCAATAAGGGTAAACCCGTAGCTCAAAAACTCACCAACTTATCCTTACCCCAACATATTCACCAATGTCGGTAAGATAAACAACAAAATGACAATCATGGATTTGCTTATAATTTAGGGCTATACATCCAAGTTCGGAACTTAGGGTCATGACTCCCCAATTCCACCCTAACACATACTATTGAAAAGAATGAAAATAAAGTTTAAAAACAGTAACTTTCATCAACATATCAATGCATAAAGTGAAGAACAATAATAGGGAAGATTGGGCAAAATCTTCGCAATCACATATCCAATAATAACATCAATGAAAATTAAAAGGTAAACCTAAAATAAAATCAGATTTTTATGCATCATCCACAAACATCATGCATTAGGTTATAATCATGAAGAATCATTCATAGACCTTCATCATACTATCAACAAATAAGCATTGGATTCATTAGTCTATAAACATGACATTATTAAAAATTCTGCATACACATATGTGAATTAAATCATAAGGATATCATCATTCCTTGCAAGCAATTATGTGTGAACAATTTAATTGAGTAAAAGCATGAATGAAATATGTTTTTGGCATGATAAATCTCAATCTAAAACTAAATTTCAGATTTGAAATAATGTTTTAAAATAAATTTTATATGTAAGAAAAATATCAAGTATAATGGTTGAAGATCTACTCATATTGTGTGAAGCGACTAGAGTTTCTATAGGTGACCTCAAATCAATGCTTCAATGATGTTAATCTACCTTTTCCTAGTTCAGAATCCCTTTAATGGAGTCCCATGAGTAAGGTAATGATGAAATCAACTTCAAGGTATTGCTTAAACTCGGATTGGAGAAACACAGATTTTTTGACAGAATAACCTACCTTTAATAAATCAGCGATATCTCTCTTCTTAGATATTCGTTTGGGCTGATTCAAGTTGGGTTTCTAAAATAAGAGATGAGGCAATGTTTTATTGTGAAATTAGATTTTCTCAATTTGGCTCCAAAAGGGTCAAAATTCGATGTCAAATGGCTGATTCTATACAGTCTGAATCTCCTTCTTCTCCTTTCTTCTTTTTCTTCTTCTTCTTCTTCTCTTCTTCTTCTTCTTCTTCTCTTCCTCTCTATAGTCCAAGAATTTTCCTCTCTTGCTCTTTATCTCTCTCTCAAATTTATGATAAAGGGAATGGGGTTTGAGATTTGGTTATTGGGATTTAATCCTAACAAAAAATAAAGAGATGAGGAGAATTCTATTTAGTCTCTAACTAGATCTCTTTACTTTTCCTCCAATGAAAAAATTTTAAAAGGAAACTTGACTTAAGATTTTTTAAATTAAAATTTTAGATTAGGTAGTTTAATTTTAGCTAAATTCCTTTTTTGTTGAGATTTTATTTTATGAAGACTTTCTTTTTCCAAGATTGAGTTTCCAGCCAATTGGAAATTGCCACCTCACCTTTCCTTATCAATCCATAATACTTTTCCTAACTAAATTCTTACAAAATTCAAAGACCTCCCAAGCTAGAAATCGTGGAAGTCCATTTTTAAGCCCTATAAAATTATAAGAAATAAAATGTTTAATTGCACTTCTAAAGAATAGAACTTTAGACCTCTAACAAATTAAATTAAATGTTTGAGCACTAGGCTAGGTTACTAACTATGACCTATTTTCCAAATCAAATTATATATCTTATAAATAAAACCCTAATTCTATACTTAGGCAAGGAATAATTCAAATTAAAGGTGTTACACAAGGGCACACTACTTACCAACATGTGTGCATCCCAGCAAGTCCAAGATCCTACACTTCAACTTGCGTCAGTCCTGTATTAAGTAAAAAAATCAAATTACCCCTAGTCCAAAATCAGGGTATTACAATTCTCCACCCCTTAACAAAATTTCGTCCTCAAAATTTAGACTTACCTGGATCGCTGAATAAATGCGGGATATTACAGTCCATCCCCCTTAAAGAAATTTCGTCCACGAAATTTACATATCAAGATCTCTAAACAGTTGCAGATACTTGGATCGCATGTCATCTTCTTTCTCCTACAACCATTTGAATATCATGATTCCTCCAGAGAATCATCACAATTGAATTAGTATGGTTATATAGGACTTGCCTTTTGCGATCCAAAGCAAATAGGTGTTTCCTCAAAATCTGAGTCACTCTCACTGACTGCCCATCAATTATTGGTCAAGACAATATGTTTAGAAATTTAACCAATTTACTCAATCAGACTCCAAAAATTCAACTTTGATCTGACTAAATCTATTGACCAATATAAATAATATCCAACATGGTAACTTGGTTCTTGGTTCAAATCTCATGATGTCTTGGAGGTTTTTTGGTGCAGGCCGGTTAGGCAGTGGATCAAGCTCAACATCGATGGCAGGTCGATCGGGAACCCAGGAAGGGCAGGCGTGGGGGGTGTGTTTCGAAATCATCAAGCCCAAGTCATGCATTCCTACTACAGATACCTGGGGGTTTCGAATAGCTTTGTGGCGGAGTTTGAGGCTCTGTTAGACGGGCTTTTTATTGCTTGGGAGAGTGGCTTCATGGACCTTTGGATTGAATCTGATTCGGCAGCTTTGGTGTTGGCCATTCAACACTCAAACATTCCGTGGTTTGCGCTCCAAAGATGGCAGGCTCTCAAGCCTTTCCTCGACTCCTGCAATTGAAAAATCTCGCATTGCTTTAGGGAAGCAAATCCTATCGCAGACTATTTGGCAAAGCATGCGGCGATTAACGGAGTGTCTTCTACTAACTTGCTCTTTCATAGTCATATTGTAGATCAGTTGGCTCGTGATGCTATGGGCTTGCCTAGATATAGATTTGTTATGATTTAGGGGAGCTGGCTGGCTGGTCCAGTCTGTGTTTGTGTTTTGCTTTCGGTTTCTTCTTGTTTTTTGAGTTGTGACTCTTTTGCCTTTTCTTTAATACAAGGATCTTCTGGCAAAAAAAAAACTTGGTTCTTGGTTAAAACGTTGTATCACTAAACTGAACCAAAATCAATCTTATTATTCTTACACTACTGATGTAATATGCAAACCTGGCCAAATAAGTCTTTAAACTTCCTGGACATTATCTCTATATCTTTATTTATTCAATCATAGTCTATATCAAAGGTCCAAAATAAACTTTGCTATAACTGAACCACTCACACTTGAGTTAGACTGACCAATAAATTGACCCATAATTGACTTGGTCCTCAACCATTCGACATTTATCCATATAGAATCACTCAAGCTCAAACCATTTAAGTTCTTTTGTGTGAACCAACTAGAATCATAAATTACCTAATCTCGCATACATGCACCTCAGAATATAAGTCAAATTGTTTTTACCTTAGCATGTTCCATTGATAAGTTTTCAAAAAATTTTTAGGGTATCACACACACACACACACATATATATATATATTCTCTGCACTGAGGACGCAAGATGTGCCAAGACACATGGGGATCGAAATGAACGCCTCCGCCCCCTGAATGACCAAAATGGCTGTTGTATCCCACCCCATGTGTATCAGCACAACCTGCTCCCCCATACACTCCCAGGCAGAGAACATCACCATATATATATATATATTTCTAAAGGAACCATTGTTATCCTCTCAAGTGCATTGCACTGCCCAATGCACTGTTAAAGTGCATTGGATGGTGCACCTCACTTGTGCATTCGAAATGTGTTGTGGCTGTTTAATCTATAGTTGGAAAACCAGGTTTTCTGACTCAACTCGTCTTTCAAAAAACCTTGGTGACTCGGCCTTGTCAAACCCAATCATGGTGACTCACTTTTTTTTTTCTTATTTTTTATGCAATAAATATGAATAAATTAATAAAAATTACAAAAACATAGAAAAATTATGGAAAAAAAAGTAATCATATATGAATGCATTTTGAGTTTATTCCATTGAACAATAGAAGGGAGACGAGGAGTTAAGGGTTTTTTACTGTTTTAAAACACAAATTTACTATTTTACTTAACTCAATTTCTAAGTGAATCGGCTTTATGGCTTTTTTTTTAAATGACTAAAATCGCAAAGTCTATCATGACTCGGGTAAAAATACTGAGTCTGATAACTTATGACCGAGTCTCATCATTTTTTACCCTAACATAGTTTACTCGACTCTTGACCAAGTTTTCCAAAATTTTGACTCGATTCAGGAAACTCGGCCAAATCAAAACCCGGTTTTTCAACTATGACTTTAATCTTGACAGTTTCTGAATCTGACTGTCATAGTTGCATTTAGCAATGGTAAAGTTTAACCATTTCTATTTACAAACTATTTGCAACATTATCTTGAACTCTCTTTGATTTATTCCAGGCTTTCTCTCCATCATTGTTCTCCTATTTTGGATAGGCTCAAGAAAAGGCTTCAGTTGTGGAAGAGCAAAGTCCTTTCATTCGTAGGCCGTTTGGATCTTGTTCGAGCTATGATGCAGGCTTCATATCTTTATTAGACTAGAATATATGGCCTTCCCGGCTATGTGATTTGGATGATTGAGTCCATCATGTGTGCCTTGTTGTGGAAGGGAAGTGACAATAATAAATTCCTTCACACCGTCAGCTGGACCTCAGTTTTCCTTCCAAAGAAGGAGGGAGGACTAGGTCTAAAGAGAGTGAAAGATGTAAATAATGCGGGTCTTCTTACGCTTCTTTGAAAAATTTTTAAAAAGAGAGAAGGTTTATGAACTCAGTGGATTTATTTTAAATACTTCAAGAAAGACTCTATTTGGACAGTCCAATGCGGTTCTGATGCTTTTTGGGTTTGGAAAAAGATTCTAAAGTTGAGACATTTGGTTCAAGATCACATAGTAAATTTTCCAGATTGATGATGGAATGTCCACAAGACTTTGGTTAGACAATTGGCACCCATGTGGAGTCCTGCTCTCAGTGTTTGGAGATAGAATTAAGTATGACCGGCTCTAAAAGGATGGCACTTGTCTCTTCGATCATCTATAATGGGTCTTGGAGACCCAGTCCTTTAATTTCTTCAGATCTTTAATTTGTCTTGGAGCAACTTCAGCATATTGGTAGAAGGCCTCCGGCAACGGTGATATTGTTAAATGGAACCCCTCTACCAATAAGATGTTCCCTTTAGCGTCGGCGTTGGAGCTTATTAGATCTAAAGGAACCATTGTTCCTTGGTGGAACTTGATTTGGTTTACTCACCACATCCCTAGACATAGCTTCATTACATGGTGTGCCCTCACTAGTTCCCTCCCCACTCAGGAGTTCCTTTCCCACAGGAACATCTCTGTCCCCAATTGTTGTCTCTGTTGGAATGATATGGAGAATATTGATCTTTTGTTCTTTAATTGCCCTTATTCCAAGGCTATTTGGGATGGAGTTATTCGCAAGTGTTGCCCTTCTCATGTGCCTCTCTCTTCCTTTGCCAGAGAGTGGAGTTGGATTAGACAAGAGTTTAAAGGAAAGTCGATATGTAATAGGGCTGTAAAGATGATTTTTTGTGCTACTATTTATCATCTTTGGTGGGAGAGAAACAAACGTAGACGGACCTCCTTTTCTCGGTCTCATATGTAGATTCGGAGTGCCATTGAGTTTGATGTCAGAACTAAGATCAATCTTCATGCTTCGGACTTAGATTGCTTCAAGAATCATCATATTGCTACTTCTTGGGGTCTTCAGATCAGGCTCTATTAAGCCTTTTTCTGCTTTGTTGTTTTTTGTTTGAGGCCTGGCCTCTTGATCCATTTGAGTTGTTGTATCTTCTTTGCTTTCTTTATTAACAGTTTATATTCATCAAAAAAAACTATTAGCAACAATAATTACAATTGTTGAATCATTCCTATTATTTTTGGGACAGAGAAGCTACAAATTGGAGTTTCTTTTTTCTTTTCCTATTTCTTAGCAACATTTTTGTTCCGGTTCATTTTCAGGAAACAAAAAATGAACCGGTCTTAAGAAACAGATTTCTCTTATTTTTTTATTCCCAAGAAAAAAAAAATAAAGAGAAATAGAGAAACAAAAGTGTTACCCTGCAGGCCCTTAATCATTATCTATATATTGCAAAACCAAATAGCGACCTTTAAGTTTAAGAAGATTTTTTTTTTTTGGTTCAGTGGGACCCGCTACTAGGCAGCCAAGGGATGGGCACGAAGGGGGTCAGCCTTTGATGTGGGGGAGGGTACATGGGTTGGGGATGGAAGGGGTGGAAGGTGCATATCAAGCACCAATGCAATGAGGAGTACTTGATCTACTGACCAAGCATCGGGCATGCTTTCAAGCGAGCAGTGCCAAACCAACCAGATGGAGTCTAGGTCTGTAGGGATAACAAGAAATTACAAGCTGGGTGCCGTTAGAAACGTGTTTGTTCTTCTCTCAGGAATACCCTTGAGAAGGGGTGCCCACTCGTCCGGGAATGTGTAATCTTGTTCAGTGATTTTGGATTACACTGTTTTTTTTTTTTTTAAATTTATGGGAGGAACAATGAGTTGGACAAAGATGGAGAAGCAAATTTGAGTGTGGATTGGAAAAATAAAAAAAGCAAAGGGATCTCGAAATACAAAATTATATCTTGTATTTTTTTATTTTTTTTCTTCTTGAAATCTTCTTTTTCAAGAAGGCAAAGAAAAAAAAGAAAGATTTTCTTATTGACATCTCTGTCAAATAATTTTATTACTTTACATTTTTTTGGCATTTTTCGTATAACGCGCTTTTTTTTTTTTTTTTTTTTTTCTGTCAATGGAGGTAAATTTTGTGATTTAATGTTGATATACCTAAATATAGCCACCCAATGATGTCACACCACGTCACTATTGTCAGGGATAGTCCGATGGATAAAAGCCCACCGGGCCACACTCACGTCTACGCCAATCGACCCAAAATCAAGGATTCAGTTACATAAGGAGATTATCCATCACATGGGGATTGACTAATCCTATTCTTAATATGCCGCTATTAGTTACAACCACACTCCTATTCTTGGTTGGATTGGATGATCCAAATTCCAACAACCATTTGTGACTTTGGTAGGGGTGCCCTTCTTTTTTTTTTTTGATAGGTAAAATCAATTTATTCCAAAAAAAAAATAAAAAAATTACAACCTAAAAAGGCAGCCTAAGAGAGATTCAAAGATCAGAACCCCAGGAAGGCCCCAACCCAAAGAAAACAACAGGAATTTACCCATAGGCCACTCCTGAAGCCTAGACCAATAACAAAAACTGGACCAAAAATACAAACAAAAGGACAAAATCATCTCACCACCGAAAATGAATGGATCCCCCACTTCTCGACAAGGAATAAATTTCTTGGAGATTTCTTACCTTTCGGGATGACAGTTTTACACCGATCTTCAACATCTGCATGGATATCAGATATGAGGGAGGGCATCGGCCTTGTCCTATTCCGGAATATACGGAAGTTCCTCTCTTTCCAAATATGAGTAATAGTTGAACAAAAAGCCAGCTTGGCAATGCACCCAATAGAATCCCCATCAAATAGGGGTGCCCTTCTTGTCTCAGGAATACCCTTGAGATGCTCTAGGGCTGCTGTCCTTTGGTTGTAATTATTCTTTTTCTTTCTCAGTAAATTTGATATATCGATAAATTAAAACAAAAAAAAAGAAAAAAGAACATAACCAAGCTTGAACTTCATACTCAGTACATAGCAAACCTGTTCATAATTATTAATTATGTGGTACACACCGGTCTTACAGTCCTAGTGCCTAACCCCCACTTGCATTGCATCTTTCAAAACAACTAAACAAGGGAAAGGCCATTATTTTTATTTTAGTAAACTGCTTATTTGCCACACACACACGCACATAGAACAGGTCCAAACACTGTTACCGGATTAAGCCATCATCTGCTGGAACTCAGGGAAATCAATCACACCATCGCCGTTGAGGTCGAATGCCTTTATGATGCTCTTGCACTCTTCATTTGACATTTTGAATATCCTCTGCAAATCCTCTGATGTAATGGACCCAGACCTCTTCCCAGCGAACATCTGAAAGCCTCTTTTCAGATCATCATCCCCACCTTGACGCTCCATCAACATTGCAAAATCATCAAAGCTGAGTGTCAAACTGTCGCCGCCTGCTGCAACGAGTTCATTGGTCACAGCTTGAGCCTCCTCAGGTGGCATGAACTCCTTTTTGGAGGCAAGGTAGGATCTGAGTTCAGATCCTTCAATTTTCCCATTACCATTAGTATCCAAGTAACGAAATATTTGTTGGAGTTCATCATTTCTTGATTGTTTTTTGGAATTCTGAAGCCGATGGACACTTAGCACGAAGCTCTTGTTGGAGAAGCATTTGGATAATGTGGCCTTGGAAACAACAGCAGTTGCCATTAGAGTAGCTAGGATCGAACGTCGAGAGTAGTATTTGTTGCTTCTTGTTGCCTCTTGCTCTTTGCTGTGATGGAAATGGAAGAACATGCAAAGAGACTTATATAGAGACTTCACGGTAGGTACAAAAGAAAGAATCAGATTCTAGAGCTTAAAAAGGACTGGTCTAGGTTAAAAGTTCCCATATTATTGAATTGTTGGAATATTTGCCTAGATAAACATTCATTGGAGTGTTGCTTAAAGACAAATCATATTTAGTGTGAGAAAGAATAAGTATCCAGAGCTTAAAAAAGGACTGGTTGTTGTAAAAAGTTCCCAATTATTGTCATATTCGCCCAACAATCCCAAAGGTGTATGCATGGGTTGGGCCCCAGATTTGAGTGATGATTAACATTCTTGCATCGACATCCCTAGAATTTTGATTATAGGTAACACTGTAACATAAACTAATTAATAAAGAACATTATATGCCTAATTTACTCACTAAACATGGAAGAATTAACTGCATCCACGCTTAGGAGAGAAGCATAAACCACTGTTTCTGCTGAGATAGTGGCAGTATACCTATGAGTCTATGATTATATAATGATAACAATAAGTGTACCTAGTGAGATCTAAGTTAAGGAAATTTAAAGGAATTTGTGAATAGAGATACTTGAGCTAGCTTAGTCTACGACGATGATACTTTATTTTGAAATGGTGTGTGGTCGGGCAGCTTATAAGACTGGGGAATCGGTTTCCAACAGTGCCCTCCCAAGATACATTGAAGATCAGCTGGCTCATGATGCCATGGGTTTGCCGAGATTTAGATTTCAGTAATGTGGGGGTACATCCTTGTTTTCTGCCACCTTCCTTAGTGGTTGTTTGAGATTCGGTGCTAGTGCCTGGATTTAGTTCCTTTTGTATTTCTGTTGGTTCTCTTAATACAATGATCCTTTAGCAAAAAAAAAGAAATGGTGTGTGGTGGTGTGTGAGGCCTGATTTTGATTGGAGAGCCTCTCCTAACCTTGAACCTAACAAAGTGGAACCTCTACCCGGAGAGATTTGGAAAAACTACCCTAAAATGACAAAATTTCCCTTGGTTGGGTTTCACTAGCTAAATGACTTTAGAATCGGCCCAAACTTTACAGTTTCCTGTGTCACTGCCATTGTAAATACAATCAGAACTGCTAGGAACGCTAGGAAGACTTTCTAGTCACTGCCTGCACTACTAGATGTCTGACAACTCATCTAGAGTGTTGCTTGAACTTGACTGTCCTTTGTAACTACCATGGACTGCCACTATCACTGTACTGAAACAAGATGCACTGTGTTCCCAAAAACAACACACATGCATTGTGTTGACAACAATGACAACCAACACATAAACACTACCATGTGCACTGCGTGTTCAACTTGAAAAGTTAACGGAAAAAAAAAACAAGAACACACAAAGAGATAGTCAAAATCACTGTCACTTTTGCCTTCCCATCCACAATGTAGCTATTGCACCTGCTGTTGTGCAAATCTTTCTTCGATCCATTATTACAATGAATTTTTTTTTAATCAATCAATCAAGTTTATAAGAATTGAAAAGAAGCGTTAGATACGTATCTATGGTTAGTTGGTCATTCTGTCTATATTGCAAAACCAAATAGCAACCTTAGATATAAGAAAAAGGAAAACTTACGTCCCCCTCCCCTGTACTTTGCCCTAATGACACGTTCCTCCCCTTGTTTTTCCCACCTTACATTTGATTCCCCTATTGTTTTCGAAAAATTACTAATTCCTCCTTTGCCATTAGCATCTGTCTGTTATGTGCTGACGTGGCGTAGTTAGATTTTTTATAATACCCAAATTAACCCTTGGATTGTGAGATGACCCATTTACCCTTTTGATAAAAAGCCAAAATAACAAGGGAGAATGACTTGCCCTATCTACCATTTCCAAACTTCATCTTCAACCTTTAAGCCGTGAAATCCCCGGCGACGATACCCCTACCATTGCCTGAGTTTGGTCCATGTAAATTGACCCTTTTCCCTTCCCATCTTTTTTTTTTTCTTCTTCTTCTCCTCCTGCAACACCTTTTTGCAACTTCCATGAAATGATTGATATCTTAGAAACCCTGGAGGCCCTACATATCATAACTCCACTTTTTTGAGAAGCGAATATAGAGAAGATTAGTAGATTATAGAAAAAACTAAAAACTTGGAACTTTAGAGAGAGAGAGAGAGAGAGAGAGAGAGAGACGATGCAACAGGGAAGTAGCAGAGGAATTGGAATCGCTATTGAGGATCACGGACCACAGTAAACTGATGGCTGAAAATCGCTACATGGATGGAAAATTCACCAGCTACTGTGGTAGGAAAACTCACCAGCATTTCTAAATCGGCTCTGAATCATCGTAATCAGTCGTAAATCATAGTAAATCGAAACTCTAAAAAATAAAGACACAATGTCAAATTCTTTTTTGGGTTTAAACTCAGTTCCAATTAAGATTCAAATCAAACCTTGCAAGACTTGCAAAAAATGAGCAAACCCTTTTCACTTTCAGAAAATCCAATTTACTTCAAGATCAATAATATTCAACCAAATCTCGAAAATTTGTCAAATTCTAGGGTTTAAACTCAGTTCCAATTCAAATCTTCAGAGTGTTTAAAGAGCAAAATGTAGAGGTGTTGGCTGCTAGTGTCAGTTGATAAGGACCAGATGTTGACGCCAACGATCACTGCACTGGTGAACGGCGATGGATACGCAGATGCCAAAATTATAGTACAGCAAATCAAAGGATACCTCACGCTCATAACCTCCTGAGTTCTGGCATGATGCATCTTCTTCTTGTTCTACAGTTCTTAATTCCTCCTCTTCTTCTTCATCTTTTGGGCTTTTCTGTCTCGTTCTTTTGGATTCCTTTTAAATGAATCAATTTTTAGGTCGATAGGTTCAGTTGTTCATTGGTGTATAGGAAGTCAGGAATTGTAGAGAAATTTATTCAAGGGAAATATACTTTTTGCAAAGATTGAGCCAATTAAGGAAACAAGAATATGGAGTATTGGAGCCTCTATGTGTGTGCATAGAATATTGCCCAAACCAGCTCCATTGGAATTTCATAATTCATAAGGTCTGTTTTAATTTGGTTTGATGTGTATCCTCCATGGTTGATGGAGGCAAAGTCTGTGATTTTATTTCCTGTACAGGAAAGCAATATGACCCTTGCCCCTCCCAAAACTCCGGCAATGGAGGTGACTGTCGTCGAAGATGCTTGAAGGTTGTTGTCGCCGAAGAAGCTTGGAGGTGGCTGTCGTTGGAGAAGCTTGGAATCCCTAATCGATTTTAGAGATGATGAAAGGGTAGAATTGGAAATGCAGTTTTAATTTGTTAGTAAAGGGTAATATTGTCTTTTCAAACCATTAACTAACAGCACCCTAACACCGTCAGCCATAAAGGGTCAAAATGTAAGGTGGAAAAACCAAGGGGAGGAACGTGTAATTATGGCAAAGTACAGGGGAGGGGGACGTAATTCTCCCTAAGAAAAATATTTTGGAAATCTACCACAAAATATTTTGCTATTGTTTAACCCTAATAATTGTTTAATCTGACCGTCATAGTTGTATTTAGCAATGGTAAAGTTTAATCACCTCTATTTACAAACTATTAGCAACAATAATTACATCTGTTGAACAACCTTTGTTATCAATAAAAAATTCCAAACGTACTACAATTAGTGGCGGTAGGTACTATAATTAAACGTTTTTGCCTGAAAAATTGCAATCAAAATTATAATAAATTTATAAAAATACAAAATATTAAAAATATAATAAAATCCAAACCAATACAAAAATATACATTGGAAATAAAAATGTAAATTTTTTTAAACTATTGCATAAAATGATATATTTCTTACATAATATATGTTAAAAACAGTAAATGTCCAAAAAAAATCCTCAAAATGTAAACAAATTTATAAAAAAAAAAGTAATAAATTAGTTAGCTAGAACTAAATAATTCACCATTGATTGGTGAATATTGCACAAATGGAGCCAATAAAGGTTAGTGTGCTTTTGTAAAACAAGAGCCGTGAGGAGGTGGAGTGAACTGTTGGAGGAGTAAGAGGAGCAAGAAACTTATAAGCAGTTTAAAGAGAAAAAAAAATTATTGACTGCCTATAACCTTATTAACTAGTACTCTAAACCCTAAACCCTAAACTTGTAATAGTAATCGAAACTAAATGTGTATATCAACCAATTACTTTTAGTTAAAATAAATATTTTTTTTTGGCGAAAGCTTTCAAACACGGTAATATATGAATTTGGTAAACACTTCTCAATTTAGTAGGAATCAGATAGATTTGGGAAGAATCAGCCTATACTATTGAAATCCAAGAAATAAAATTTATTATTAGTAATTATTATACCAGTAATAATGGTGAAGCGATGATTATAAAATAATAAAAAATAAAACATATAAAGCAACAGTTTTCTATAACTGTTGTAATATAGACCATGTCTATTTAATTATTAAATATATAAATATTTGTATACGTACCCATCCATATGTTCAGAATTAACAATCAAAATAAAAAAAGAAAAGAAAATATCCCTTAAATAATAAAATTGAAAACAAAATATTTTTGGTATCAACTCAAATATCGATCGTGAATCAATCGGAAAAATAAAATTAAAACATAAAAATCCAGTAAATAGTACAAATTGAGTTAAAGATAATTATTTATGAAAAATATTGCAAAAAATACAACCAAAATTATGATATAATTATAAAGGCTATAAATAGTATCAAAATATTAGAAGTAATAGCAGTAATGTTTGAAACAATTTTTTCTCAATAAAAAATAGAATATATCAATGGTAATAAAAAACCCGCCGAAAAGGTATGCATAGCAATAGTTTTTATTATTGCTACAATTTAAGTCATTTAGCAATGACCTATTCAGAGCATTTTTTGTATTCAGTTTTTTCTTTGCTTGACAAGTAACATTTGGGAAAGACAACTCATGGAAGAGATGTAGAGATTTGACATCCCCAATCATTCAATCAAATGCCCATATAGATTTGGAGAGCATCAATAATTAAGGGAGAACAAGACATACCTTTTTGGTTGATAACTGAAGTCGATCCTCAAGCTTTTCCTTCCCCTTAGCCTTCCACAGCCTTTCACTTTTGCTCTCTTGTGAGCTGGAATTCAAAATTAGCAAGTGACGGTTATGGGGACTTTAGGGTTGAATATATAATATTCTCCCTGACCCTAATCACACTCCCACAATGTGTAAGGTCAGTTATACCCCTGACTTAACCTGGAGTGAAATAATACCATATGGGCCCAATGAAGATAACATATATTAATAAAGCCCAATAACCCAACAATCTCCCACTTGGGCAAAATTAATACACGTATCTGTATTGGAATTGGCCAGAGTCCCAATTTCACTCAAAATTACTTTGGTTCTATTAATACTCACTTGTGTTGAATGACAGTAGAAGATATTTCTCGACATACGGCATACAACTTTCTGTCATCACAGCCACAAATGATCTATTAACTCGAACCTCTTTGGGTATATGTAACAACAAGGAAATCAAGAGCATAACAAATGATCAGCAAGTAAATGCTCATTTTCTCGTAGGTCCTCTACCTTGAACATCCTCACAGGTAGTACACTTTGATATTAACTCATACTTGGGCTAAACCGCCATGAACTTCGAGTCAACACCATACTTTGGCTTACCGCCTATGGCTTAACCGCCAATTTTAAAACTTCGGCTAAATACCGCTTAATTGTCATTTTTGAAATCCTTGGCTAAATACCGCCTATGGCTAACCGCCATTTTGTAAGACATGTCATATAAGAATAAGTAATGAACCATAACCAGTAAATGTATTAAGACGGCAAAAGAATACAAAACCACTGGTTAAATAAAAGAGCTTAAATAATAACCAAGGGCAAACAGACTCCCACTGAACAAGCATAAGAGAACACAGACTCCCACTAAACAAGCATATCAAAGGACTCTGCTAATCCTATACAAGTAACATGACCCCTGAAAACTCCCACTGAAAGAGCCTTGGTGAGAAGATCAACCACCATCTTCTCAGTAGGAATGTGTACAACATCAACTCCTCCCTTAGTCACTTTCTCCCTGACCAGAAGATACTTTATTTCAATGTGCAATGAGCTGTTGGACTTCTTGTTGTTCTTTGAGAAAATGACTGTAGAGTTGTTGTCACACTAGAGCTACAAACGTTTGGAGATGGAGTCAACAACCCTCAGTTCTGTAATAAAATTTCTCAGCCATACCGCCTGCTTAGTCGCCTCAAACAATGCCACAAACTCTACCTGCATGGTGGATGAAGCAATAATGGTCTGCTTGACACTTTTCCATGAAACTGCACCTCCTCCCATCAAGAAGACATATCCAGAGGTTCAGTGTTTCCTTCAATATAAATTTAATCTCTCAAAGCTGTCCGAATATATTTCATCTTATTTCCTTCTTTGAAACTTTACTTTTTTTTATAATTTTTAGTTTTGGTAACAAACATAAGAGATTTAGCCACTAATTAGCAAAATTTAGATCCAAAATTTTTATGAGATCTTGTTTCTTGGTTGGCAATCTTATTTCTCCAGTTTGTTGCCATTCTCGACTTGAAATCCGAAAACCAAGCTCATATTTATTTCCTTCTATATGATGTGGTGTAATGGAAAAGGAAGGGGAATATCTGTTAAGGTAAAATCTGAGATTACTCGCCTAAACCTTCAATGGTTAACTGTTAAACTGTGAAAACCCATGCTCGATGAGGCAGCAGTGAGTTCGGTTCCTTTGCACGTACATGCAGGTGTACATACGGGTGCAAGTTTGGCCCTATCGGCATGAACCCGCCCTAGCCCACCTGAGCCCGAACAAGGTCTGGGCTGAGATATTTGGCCCTAAGGGTGGGTCAGGGCTGAAAATTTCTGGCCCAGAGTTAGGGTTGGGTTGGGTTAGGGCTGATGGCTCGGGCTAAGCCTGGCTCGGCTTGGTCCAACCCTGTTTTAAGTTATACTATAAAATATATATTGATATAATATATATATATATATATATTATAAACTTTAAACGTCACCCACGTACTTTTTGTTATATAATATATTATATATGAAGAAAATAAGTGATATAATACATTTTATTATAGTTTTATTTTACGTGAAATTGATAATTTTCTCCCCGGTCCATTCCAGCCCATGCATTTTCGTCGCCCTCCCCGTGATCAGGGCCAATCAGGTTCAGCCCGGCCCGACCCTGAGGGTGGGTCAGGGTTGGATTTTTTAGGCCCTGAGTAAGGGTCGGGCCGGGTTTGGGCCCAGCTATAGTGACTCAGGATTGGGCTAGGGTTTTGTAAAACCTGGCCCAACCCAACCTGTTGCAGCCCTAGGTGCACATATATGTGAGAGGTAAATCACCTGTCCGATTTTTGCCATTTACAAGTGGGGGAGGGGGTATTTATGAAAACAAATAGGACAGGTTGTCACATCTCAAATGTACGTTCATTTGCACGTACTTGCAGCAGGGCATTATCCATAAATGGTTTTTTTTTTTTCTTTCGTGACGAATTTATTCGGATAAAATTCGGGTCGTCCAATTTTTTCGCAAGGTTCAGTAGATCACGAACTTATTACTCTTCTAGTTTTGGATTTGTCAACAATGCATGAACCTTGTTTAGGAATAACTATGGTGCTCTTTAGGAATGTAATAGGATATATGCAATGATATTGTTTTTACTTTCTTGTAGGTATGATATGATCAGAAACATAGTAACTACCTAGGCGATCCATCACCGGACTGTGTATGGTAACAGATATATATGGTATCACATAAGACAGTTTAATTTCCATTCTAATTAAGAGGGAGAAAAAAAAAAAAAGTTATCTTCCAAATATTGGGACCTCTTTAAGCATCCTTGTATATATTAGTATAGATGCTAAAAATTGCCACCAACCCACCCACCCATGGCGATGATGATAACTAGACACATACGAATACTCAAGGCCTCACCTGTAGTTGGATTTACAAAAAAAAAAAAAAACAAAAAACAAAAAACAACCCCAATATGACCATTTGTGTGTGTGTGTGTGTGTGTGTGTGTGTGTGTGTGTGTGTGTTTGTGCTCTATACTGACTCTCCCTCCTATTTCCGATGTCCTACTTTGATATTTGATCCTCCCTCCTATTTCTCATGTCTTACTTTGATATTTGAGCCTCCCTCCTATTTCTCCTCGCATATGCCTTCTTATAATTGTTGGGTCTCCTACTTGCTATTGGACCTCCATTTATTGTGGTTATCACCCTTGCTGGGGCTTCTTGGACCCTTTCTATTACCTTGTCTCTCTTTCTCTCTCTCTCTATTGTCCCTATGCCTCTCTTGTTCATGACCTCCTTTTCAATGTTCCCTTTGCATGTCTCTCCTTTGGTTATATTCCCTGTTGGATCGTGGATTATCTCTTCAACCCAGTTGACCCCGTTGATTGAGTCTTTCGGGTATTCTATTGATCAGCCTATCTTGTTGGAGGTTGGGATTGGCGATGAAATCCCTTCGATAGCATCTTTGGATCAATCTTTCTATCTCGGCCCTTAAGTGATAGTAGTCATCTGTGTCACGGTCGTGGTAGAGACATCGATCCATCCCTTTTGGCTGGATCCATTTGTATCCTCTCGGGTTGTCAAAGGAGGCTGGTTCCTTCTATCTGCATTAAAATCTTTGATCTCCTACGATTGAGTGTGATGAATCTCTCTACTCGAGGGGAATTCCCATACTGGCTCAAACTTGGATTAGGTTGGTACTTCTTCCTGTAGTCAGACCTTGTTTCCCTGTCATCAGGATCTCTCCTTTTGGAGTCCTGGCCAGCTTCCTGTTCATTGGTAGTAGCTAGAGCTTCTTCCACCTGATGTATTTATCACAGCACACCATGAAGTCATCCATAGTTTTTGGACTTTTCTTTACAATGGATATAGTAGTAGAGTATTCCTGACACTTTCCTTTAGAGCATTTAGCTTTGTTATAGGGAAGGTTCTCCACTTCCATGTCTTCTTTGTTGAAGCACATCAAGTAAGAGCGAAGGGATTCTCCTTTCCGTTGCTGAATTGTTGATAAGCTTGCAATATTTTTCGTATAATTTCTACTAAAGAAATTGCCAATGAAAATATTTCCCAACTCAGTAAAGTTATTCACTGACCTTGGTTTTAGACGGTCGAACCAGGCTCTGGCTCCGAAGGTGAGTGTGACAGGGAAGGCTCTGCACATAATTGGATCTCGAGTGCCATGGAGCAGCATCATGGTCTTGAAATTTTTGAGGTGTTCCATTAGATCTAAGGTTCTGTCGTAACTTCCGATCGAGGCCATCTTGAACCCTCGAGGAAGGGGAGCCCTCATTATTTTGTCGGAGAGTGTTGTCTCATTGGAGAAATTTAGATTAGTAGCTCCCTTCGGTTGGGGATCTTGGTCCCTTCGGATCTTTTCATTTGTTTTTGTAGTTCTTCTATTTTTTCAGCGAAGTTGTGTTGATTTCCTATCCCTGGAATTCTACGTTGGAGGATCTCTTTTTGGTTGCCCGGTTGTTGATTGTTCCTAGGTAGTACTTGTGGATGAGGATGTTGTTGAAGATGCTTGGCTCGATCCGATTGATTTCCTAGATGTGGTTGCTCATGCGGGAGGGGTGGTGGTTTACTGGTTTCCACCATATCTGCTGGAATTTGAGTTGTTGTTTCCCTCCACTTGAAGTTGTTCGCGATGGTGTTGAGGATCGTGAGTCTTGTGTCTCTGTTGTTCACCATTCTATAGCATTATCCTCATTAATAGTTCCAGTCTCTCTCCCATGGCAGCAAATTGACTTTGGGTGATCGGAGCATTGGGATCTACTCCCTCATTGCGAGGAAGTGCCTCTCTTGGATGTTCACGGCGACTATCACTGTGGTTGGGGGAGATTGCGGATGGCAGAGCATTCGTTGCAAGTCGATGGTGTCAAACTAGGATCTACATTCCTTGATGTTAATATTGTTTTCCTTCCTTCGTTTCTACTTGATGGTAATATTGCTCCGTAGCCAATTTCTAGCCCCACAGAGGGTGCCAATCTGTTCTTGTTGAAATCTTCCCTTCATGATTCAGCTCCGTCCTACACAAATAGAACCAGAAGACAGAGCAGGTGAGTGCCTTAGAATGGGTTCTAGGGGGGACTCTCTGATGCCTAAGTTAGATCTCAGAGCAAAACAGAAGTTAACTAGGCCGGAAAGCTTGGCTCTAAAGCTTCAGCATCTTAACCTATAGAATAGTAATCAGAGACCTTTTCTTTCTCCTTCGTTTCTTCTACTTATGCTACTTTGTCCTTCCCCTCCGTTAGGGTTGCGTATTCCTTACATTAGGCGGGAGATCCTAAGGGAACCGTTAACCGAATTTGTCAGTAATGTCAGTGATTGTGCTCTTGGCATACCACATGCAAAGTGTTAGTCAAATAGCAGTCCATGGGATCATCTCCTAATTTCCCTGGGAAACCAATTATAAAACAATTAGGGTTTTATACCTCCTGGGTTAACCCATGGTCGCAGGTGCCCTATTAAATTTTAGGGTTGCCCACGGTTGCCCATGGGAACCCTGGTGTAACCCATTTAGGGTTTGGTATGAAAAACCAATACCCAATCCTTCTCTTTCTTGTCCCATAAAATTATGGGATCCATAAGAGAGAGAAAACTCATCTCTTTTCCATCCCATGAAAAGAGGGATCCATCCCATACCCGAATGCGCAACGTAAAGAGATTGATTCGGGTTTCTTTCGCATCCTATGATTATCATATAATTAAAAACAAGAGAAATTAACAAGAACTTACTAACCTGTTGAGCCTCAAGTGTTGCTCCTCCAATAGATAGTGGTTCTTCCTCTAATGAGCACACTAGGTAAACAAACTTGAACCTCCAATGGTGCTGCCAAGGTTCTCCAAGTCAATCCAAAATCTTCTTCTTCAAATCTTCAAGCATAGATATGGGTTTCCAAAACCCTAACTCTCAAAAGCTAGAGAGCAAGAAGAAGGAGAGAGAGAAAGGGAGCCAAAACCATCCAAGGGGGAAGGGAGCCAGAAACGTACAAGCCTTTTTCGCCCCCTCCCCCCCCCCCCTTTTGGTGTGTTTTTATAATATGGGTTTCCAAAACCCTATCTTTGAAATCCCAATGAGAGTGACACTCTCTCTCCACATTGACTTGAACCTGTTTAAACCTGATGGGCTTCTAATTGGTGAAGATGCAGAATCTAATAGAAAATATTTAATTAATTAATTATTTTATATTTAATAGATAAATAATAATTAGCACCACATCCACTAAATTAAATAATTAATTAATTAATTAGCAAATTCCAATTATACCCTCACATAATAATAAATTATTATGTACCAACCCACCACTAATCAACATCATCATTATGGAATCTACGGTATGTACACATGTCCTGCCAAACCCAATTCCATAGAACATGTCCATATGGGAGCATTTGTGTACGTGATCACATCTCGCAAAACACGATAAAATATTTTCAAATAAAACTACATATAATTTAGGGTGACCGGTGGCAGTACGTACATTCTGCCAACTAATTCTTGCCTTCTTATACTGTAATCATAGATTAGGTATAAAGTTGATCTCAACCGTTCATGAAGTTTCACTTAGTGACAGGTTCTTGGCTCTTACAGTGAGAGCCTCGTGCTCTCTCTCTCTCTATCTCTCTCTCTCTCTCTCTCTCTCTCTGTGCAACCCTTCTCCTCCCATCGACCTATTTGCATCTCTCTCCCAGCCTTCTCTCTTTGTCTCTCCCCCTTCCCAACCCTATCTCTCTACATCTCCCTCCTTACCTTAGCCATGAACCTTGCAGAAAGCCAGAAACACCTCTCTGCCCGCTCTGTGCCTCAGCATTCCCTCCCACCTTATGCTTTTGCATCCCCTCCCATCCCACTTATTTGCATCTCTCCCATGCAAATTCAAGTGGCTGGTCGATTCTTTTCCATTTTAGTAAGATGGAAAGATGGCATTCTATTCTTGCTTGCAATAGATGGTAGCGTTGTCGATTCGGAGTTCCTGAAATCAAATCGAACAACCAAACTGAACAGAGAAACACATTACATTTCACGATAATGATCTAACTAGGGTAAAGATGTTTTATAGATGAAAAGGAGAAAACAGGGGAAGATGTTAATTGCTATCTACCAGACAACAAAGCAACAGCTAGTGATTGATTTGCCCCTTCTCATTAACAAGGGGGGTGGCCAAATAAGAGGCAGATGAACTTTGAGAGAGCCTTCAAATAAAACAATTTATCATTCGATTGAATTTTCTAAAATTAATGTTTGTGATTCGTAGATGTATGCCTTGGGGCTGCTCAATAAAGGGTGAAGAAGAAGATGTCCTTGTACTCTCAATTGAACCAAAGATAACTAATGGATTGATAGTAGGATGGGAGAGGATAGGAGCCAGTAGCCTCTGAACTCAGTTGCATTTCATCCACCTACCTCTGCTTCGGAGCACAAGCTCAAAATATCACATCACTTTTTTGGAGGAGTAGTAGCCCGAAGGTCACCACAATAGATTGATTTCATGAGAAATCGTCTCCTTTTCGCACCATTTCTCATGAAATCAATTTGTTCTCGGTTCCCTCAAGCTATGCAACTTGGCAAAGACAGAGAAATCTGTGCCAACCCCAACTTCCCAACTCTCTTAAATTACAAATCAACGATCCATAGGTATAGATAGAAGAAGATATCTGCTTCCTTTTCATGTCACTGAAGAGTCATAATGCTTCCTTGTTGTTCACTGTAAGAAACGAGAGAGAGAGAGAGAGAGAGAGAGAGAGAGAGAGAGAGATGAAGAGGGAGGTGGGGAAGGGGACTGTAGGAATTGGGCTGTCGTCTTTGGGGAAGGAGGGAGAGATCAGGTTGTAGCCGGTCTCAGGTAAATAGTTCAACGCCTGTGATTGGATAAGTTAAATCAATGGTTATCAATGGAAGAACGAACTGTCAAATTATTTTTGCGTACGTACTGCGACCTTTTAGCCTAAAATAGGTTTTACAAGAACCATTTCTAAAACGGCATTGGATCCAGATTCTGATCCGACCATCCACAGACAATCTCTATTTTGATATTGTTCCCCAATTGGGCAGTGGTGACCATGTTGAGTAACACTCTCACTCACGAAATGCTCATGCATTCCCAGAACATCGGCTTTGACTCTGTTGCATCTTAGTCATTGATGATCCAAAGAATGCAGTCACTTTTCGCAGTGACAAGGTCCTCTCAGGTACAGGGCCTCGGTGACACATGTCTATCCCTTCCTACATCTTGCAGTAATACATGAGGTAATTGGCAAAGTAGATTCTTCTCCAATGCACAACATTATGTGCACTCACATTCGTACCCTGACATCAACAAGTTTAGGCATACCCAATGTGACCATCATATGATAAGGGTGCCCAGCCCAAACCCTAGTCGTGACTACCATTTTAAGTAAAACTTAAGGACACATAACACTCAAAAAAGTTTATATCGCATGTGATGATATTAAACCAAAATGTATAAAAGTTCAATACAAAATAAACCAGATTGCACCGTACCAAACCGGGTTTGATGGACACATAAAGCCAACACAAAGTTCCTTAGGCATGATTCTAGCATGAGGCTACAGTCGAGGGTCCGACCGGATTGAGGCTTCTTACTTCTTAGACCACTCTCTGGTCCAACCTTGTTATGCATGTCCTCATGCCATTGGAGATAAGAGTCCATATATATCAGGATTCGAGATTAACAATCCATTCAATATTATTCATAAGTCGATCCTTTGTTTACATAGATGACCTATAAGGGAACTATACAGATAGACAGAAAGAGAGAGAAGAATACGAAGAAGAAGAAGAAGAGTAGTTCCGAAAAGACCACATCCAAGACTAAGACGATAACCATGTCCATGAGGGATGATTAAAGAAGCATTATTTGGATTTGGGGTAGCTCTTGTTGCTGCAAAATGATCCACCATTCCCATTGGATTGATAGATAAGAAAGGGGAGGTAACAGCAGCTTTGGCCACAAGCTCTTCAACCCATTTCGTCATAGTCTGGTTAATTTCCTCAATACAAATTTGCAACTGATGCAGCTCAAGCAATCCCATATTTTCAATGGGTGCTTCCCACCATGGTTCGCTCTGCTTCGCTTCTGCGGTCGATCGGTTGAATGCCTCGGCTCGCTTCTTCTCTGTTTCCTTTCGGTTGAGCACCTCTGTATACTTTTGGTTGAGCTCTCGAACACTGGCTGCACGGTGAGCAACCACAAGAGGCAACACAGCGGCTTCCTGTGGCGGATTGTTTACAGTGAGGAACCTTTCAATGATGGACCCCACATTTGGGTGGCCAAAGGAATACACCTTCCCTGCAAGAGAAAAGACAATTATGGCTATCTCGGCAGCACACAGAGTACAGAGCTCACTCGCTTTTTTGAAAAGCCCTGCCCGGCGTTTGGAGAAGGTAACCTGTCGAGAAGCCTCACAATTGATCCTCTTGATCTCAATCTTCTGACGACCCAAGCTTCGTTTCCCTACCATCTCACTGAAAAAATAAGAGAAATTGAGAAACTGTTCTTCTTTGGACTCAATTGACACAGACTTGAGATTAAAGAAGGTGGATTTATAGGCCTTTCTTTCCTCCAATTTCATTTAATCTGTCCAAATATTTAAAATTCTTGCCTCTATATCCTCTTATTTCCATCTCTGAAGCTTTAGCCACTAATTAGGAAAATTTAGATTCAAATATCTTATGAGATCTAGATTTCTGGGTGCAATGTTATTTCTCCAGTTTGATCTCCATTGTCGACTTGAAATCCGAAAGCCAAGCTCAAATTAATTTCCTTTTATATGATGTGGTGTTATGAAAAATAAGAGGAATAGTATTTGTTGTTAAGGATGTAAACAGATCGAATTCGGTTGGATAGTGACATTATCACATTCGTATCTGATTATATTTGGACATATTCGGATGATATCCTATTAGTTTTCGGTCAGATTCAGATATTTTTCGGA
Source organism: Telopea speciosissima (assembly GCF_018873765.1). Classification (NCBI taxonomy): domain Eukaryota; kingdom Viridiplantae; phylum Streptophyta; class Magnoliopsida; order Proteales; family Proteaceae; genus Telopea; species Telopea speciosissima. Next base: position 11,442,705 of record NC_057925.1, on the reverse strand, counting down.
TAGTGACTTTTTAAATATGGATTCTCTTAAATGGATATAAACGCGGATCGAATACGAATTTTTGACTATCCGTTGACTTTTTTACCATTTTGTTGATGAGGGTTAGGGTTGAGACTTGAGAGTTCAACAACTATCCTTTCTTCTACTATTCTTAGTCTTTGATTTTCTTACGTTCTTTACTTTTGATTTTATCTTATATTTATTTTAATAGATATATGACTTCTGGGTTGGCAACTGTTTTATATATTTAATACTTATATACTTATATATATTATTTATTATATATAAATTAGTATATATATAAGTATATATGCCGATAATATGGTACGGTACCAGTATTACATAATTCGGTACGATATCGGTATGTACCACCGGTATCAACCTCCATGCCAATCTTGTGCTGAGTACGATACCATTTTCTCATACCAAAACCATACCGAATTGTATTCTATATCGTATGGTAGGGTAATATGGTACGGTACTGGTTTCGCAAATGGTTTCGGTACCGAATTGACACCCTTAGGATGAAGTTTTGATTTGGTGCAACGTGTACACACATTGTTTGAGGAATTGGATTATCTCCGATTTCGGTCGAATTGGATTGGAATCGGCTGGATTCACTTCCCGATTCAAAAAATTGATTGATTTTGGCTGGAATTGGCTGAGGACGATCTGGTTGCTAATTCAGTTTCCTCGAAACTTGTTTATACATTTCATTCTTGCAAAAACTCATAGTTCTCCAGGTATCATATTACTATTTCAAACCACTCCTAGCCAAGATAGGAATGGAAGAGAAATTTTAAGCTTAAAAAAGGAATTTTTGTAATCATTACCCCACATGATTGACGTGATTGAAGTGGGGAATTTTTGGATGGCTGCAATTGGTGGAGCATTTTGCATGACAAGCAGAGAGAGATTGGGGGATGCCCAGGACCAGCTGTGTTTGACATTGGGGGCTTCCTAGGTTTTCCTACTTTGCTGCATCAGCCTAAGGTTGCAGAGGTGATTGCAAGGTCTTATGCGAATGTGACACGACCTTTGCTACCTGAGATTGAGAGTCTGCCGCCCCTAGTTCTAGATGGGTTACTCACGAGGATCAAGATTCCCCAAGCTGCGTACGTGGAACAGTTGAACACGCTTAAGTTCGTGCTCCTGGGAAGGCTGAACTTTAGGTTTACCATGATGGACAAGGTTCGAGATGTAGTGAGGAACTGGGGTTTGAAAGAAGGAGTTTCAATGAAGTCGTTAAGCAAGGGATTCATTATCTTCAGATTTCACAATGCAGCGGACATGACATGCATCTGGAGAAGAAGTCCTATTCGTGTGGACAAACCCTGAGGTTCCAGCAGTGGAGAAAAGACTTCATGGTTGATGATCAGGCTATCACAAACAGATTAACCTGGATTCGTTTTCCAGGCTTGCCGCAAGAATACTGGCATGAGGATATTATTCTATTGATCGCAAAGGCGGTGGGGAGGCCGATCGCCATTGACAGAAGAACTAAGAATTTGCACTTTGGGCATTATGCGAGAGTGTGTGTGGATGTAGATGACTCTGTGCCTCAGGTCGAGGAAGTTTATGTTGAACGGGAACAGGAGGGGTCCATGGAGATGTATGTCTTCAAGCAGAAAGTTGTGTTTGAGGATCCGTCAACTCGATGTCATCGATGTCATCGGTATGGGGATCGAGAGGAACATTGCAGAAGCCGCGAGATGGAGCATGATGATGGCATGCCTGATGCCATTAATGACGAGAGGCAAGGCCAGTGCATTTCACACCGACAGGAGTGGCATCCTAGAGAATCATCGGCGGCAGTCGAGGGTGTTTCAGGGAGCTCGTCGGCAGGGGTCAGGGCGGTGGGGGAAGCAAAGTTGGTTTTGGACTCTAATAAGGAAACGATGATGCAGGCTACGGATTTGGTGCAAACTGTTGTGGTTTTGGCAGCTGGGAAGGAGAATTTTCAGGGAGTTCAACCTAGCATGCCTACTTCTTCGGCAGCACGTTCAAACACGGTGGTAGTTGAGACACCATTATCACATGTGCATGGTGGTTCAGATGGGATTAGTTTGAGAGTAGATTCTACTCCCTGATCTAGTTCTTTGGACCAGGCTGAGGCTTCACATGATGTGAACCGGCCCACTCCTATTCAAATTGAATGTCGCGACAATGGTAGGACAGCTGTGGTAGTTCATGTAGATCATTCACAAGAGGATAAAAGCGAAGGAACAGAACTTTTCTTGGAGGCCCCACGCAGGCGCCAAGTAAGGGAAAGACATATTGAACAGGGCAATATCATCACAGGCGCACGACGTAGAGGGAAAGGTGAACTTGAAGCCAACTCTGTTGCTAGAAGCCTCGCTCAACAACGTGGTGTTGTATCTGAGCGCCAGGAAAATTCTAAAGAGTTCTGAACATGCGTTGCCTCTTTTGGAACATCAGGGGGCGGGTAACAGTAAAGCTAGAGCACATCTGCGAGCTTTAGTGAAGGAACATAATCCGGATTTTTTATGCTTGGCTGAGCCTAAGATTGTTGCTGAGAGATTTCCTCGTCGTTTTATCACTTCGTTGGGGATGTACTCGGACCTTATTTCAAATGAATGTGAAGAGGGCCCTGGCAATATTTGGTGCCTATGGAAGATGGGACTGCATCGGCCAGTGGTGATCAAGAAATCTGAGCAACATATCTCCATGAGAGTAGAATTAAATGGGTTGAGTAATATTATCTCAGTGGTTCATCCGAGGTGTTTTAGGGCAGCTAGAAGCCAGCTATGGGTTGACCTGGCATCGATTGCAGGTATGGCTTGCCCTTGGCTAGTTATTGGTGATTTCAATGCTTACCTTTATGCAGGAGATAAAAGAGGCCCGGGTATTTTCAACATAGGCTCTGTAGAGGAGTTCACAGCCATGTTAGAGGCGGCAGCTCTGATTCTGATTCACTCAATAGGCAACAAGTACACATGGATAAATAATAGGAGGGTGGGGAATGTGCAAGTAGTGCTTGACCGAAGTTTCTGTAATGATATTTGGGATCTGCACTATGCAAGGTAGGTTCAGTGAGTTTTAGTTCGTGGATCCTCTGATCATGCACCTCTGGTGGTGTGTAGTGAAACGGTGTCGCGGCCTAATAATATCCCTTTTCGCATGCAAAGGTTTTGGGTAGATCATGGGGATTTTTGTAGAGTGGTGCAGAGCTCAGGTGGAACTGGCATTGGGCTCTCCAATTTTTGTGGTTCATACCAAACTAAAAAGACTTAAAGGACCATTGAGGGAGTGGGCTAGGGAGACTTTCCCCCACGTTGATCAAGAAATCAGCCGCTCTAAGGCTGAACTTGACCAGGTACAAGGTCTATTAGATGCGGAAGGGTTCTCTGAAGCATTATTTGAGAGAAAGGTGTAGGCTCGTCCTGATTATAACCAAGCTCTTGAGCTACAGGAGAGGCTTTGGGGTGAAAAATCAAGAGAAAAATGGTTGAAATTTGGTGATCGCTGCTCTAAATATTTCCATCTCTCAACTAGAATGAGGCGCACCAAGAACACCATTCGAGAAATATTAAGGGATGATGGCTCGGCCTTGATTGATCCTAAGGAGATTGGTGATCATTTAGTAGCTCACTATGAGAGCTTCTTCAAGAGTGGGAGGAGGATTAGAGATGCAGCTCTTCCGACGATCCCTACCGCAATGATCAAGATAATGTCATGCTTGTCTAGATCCCTTCGCAAGACGAAATCAGAACTGCTATTTTTGACTTGGACCCAGCTAATGCCCCTGGACCGGATGGTTACCCTAGTACGTTCTTTAGGGTGTGTGGGGACATCATTTGTAGGGACGTGTGTCGAGGCATTCAGAGTTTCTTCAGCGAAGGCATTGTGACTAAAGGGGTGAACTGTAACTTTCTCTGCTTGATCCCTAAGGTTGAGAACGCCAAAAGGGTGGGCAGTTCCGCCCTCTCTGCGTGGGGAATTTCTTTTTTAAAATTATCCCTAAAATTATGTCAACTAGATTACCCTCCATATTGCACAAGCTGATATCTCCAGAGCAAGGGGCTTTCCAGAAAGGCGGAGTTATTTATGAAAATATTGGGGTGGCTTCAGAGCTTACAAACCTAATGGAAGTTAAATGTAGGGGAGGTGGAATGGGTATGAAGCTGGACATACAAAAGGCTTTTGACACGCTTGAGTGGAGTTTTCTGTTCGATGTGCTCAGTGCCTTTGGTTTCTCACAATTGTGGATTCATTGGGTGCACCAAATACTCCAATCAACTCGGATCTCAATTTTGATTAATGGTGGACTGGTCGGCTTTTTTGGGATGGAATGAGGATTGAGACAAGGTGACCCACTGTCCCCTCTCCTCTTTATTCTCTCTGAAGAGGTACTATGCAGAGGGTTGAAGGACATGCGACATAGAGGATGGCATAATGCTCTTGCAGGACCACGCCAGGTGATAACCCCCTCCCACCTTTTTTATCTGATGACCTTTATCTTTATGAAGGCGAGCTGGCTAATGTTAGGAGTGTCAAGCACTTTACGGAGGCCTATGGAGATTATTCAGGACATGTGATCAACCTCGCTAAAAGCAAGGTCTATTTTGGTCGTGTCTCAGCTGCTAGAAGATGGAGAATTTTATCAGTGCTCCAAATCCCAGTGTGTACCTTCCTAACAAGGTACCTAGGAGTTATATTGATGAAGGGCGGGGTGAAACGCGACATGATTAAGCCTCTAGTAGATCAGTTCAAGCTAAGACTTGCGTCTTGGAAGGGACGCCTTCTGCCATGGCCAGAAGGATTGAGCTGGTTCGTACTATCATGGGTAGTATCCCAGTCCACAACTTCTCTGTATATCTCTGGCCATTGGGCACTATAGAGGTTATGGAGAGATGGATACGTAACTTTATTTGGTCAAGGGAGGCTGACAGCTCTAGGGCCATCACTATTTGATGGGATAGGCTGTGTAAGCCCAAGAAGGAAGGTGGACTCGGAATTCTTCGATTATGAGATTTAAATTTGGCCCGATTGCTAAACTCTCCTGGACTATATACACGGATCAGTCTACCCGGCAGCTTTTTTTGAGAGGTCGACTAGTGAAGGCAGATGGGCCACTCAAGAAGACTGCTGATACCTCCACGCTTCTACCTAGGCTAAGAAGAGTTTGGGATTTTATTCGATTTGCAGAGAGATGGGTGATTGGAAATGGAAATTCAGTAAGTTTTTGGTATGACAAGTGGGTTCACAACTAAAGCATTGAGGACCTCGTCTATCCCCTACACATTCCACGCAATTTATCGGCAATGGTGACGGACTTTTGGAAAGAAGGTAGCTGGGATATGCCGGCAGTCCAAGAACCTGAACTCCAAAGGGCCTTCACGATGATTCAAGGCAGTGGAATTACTTGTCACAACAGATAGGATATGAGATTTTGGGAGCTTGCAACCACTGGCCGCTTCACGGTCAAGACTGCTTGGGAGACCCTGCGCATAAAGGCGCCCTCACAGTGGGTATCGACCGTTTGGAACCGTGACCTTCATCCACGTCTCTGCTGTATTCGGATGGAGGCCTGCGCATGGAGTACTTCCCACCGACCACATGGTATGTCACAAGCGGTTCCTCTAGCTTCAAGGTGCGATCTATGCTACATGGACTGCGAAACGATCAAGCATCTATTTCTTGACTATGCCTTCTCACGTCAAATCTGGATGGCGGTGCTATTTGTCTTCAATCAGAGCTCGAGTGGTTTCCCAACCATTGAATTATTGTTTTCATGGTGGCGCAGAAAGGCCAAGACTGTTCCCCTACCTAAGGCATGGGATGCTATACTAATTATCTATTGCAAAAATATTTGGTGGGAGCGCAATAGACGATGCCATGACAACTTGAGAAGAACTCCTACTGAAGTGGCAAAGCTATGCTATGGGGAAGTTGGGGACTACATAAGGGTGAAAGGGGTGTAGGTGCAAACAGTGAATGATCTTACCTTGGCACGTATGCTGAAGGTGACAATTTCAAGGCCACCTGTTAGAAGGATGGTAGAAGTGCGATGGAGGCAACCACCACTTGGGTGGTGGAAATTGAACATTGATGGCTCTTCCTTGGGTAATCCTAGATCGATAGGAGGAGGAGGGGTACTTCATGATCACTTGGGAGCTGTGTTAAGATGCTTCTATGAGCACCAGGGTGTGGGATCGAATTACATGGCTGAACTGGGGGCTTTCTTTACAGGAGTTGACCCCGCTAGAGAAATGGGCACAAGAAATCTTTGGATTGAGTGCGACTCGGAAGCAGTTGTCTCTTCAATTCTATCTAATTAGATTCCTTGGAACCTAATGTATAAGTGGTGGAAAGCCTCTAACTTTCTTGGCTCCATCCAGTGGCGTATGACCCATTGCTATAGAGAAGCAAATTCGGCTGCGGATGCTCTTGCCACCTATGCGGCGAAAAGGAAAAACACCTCTTGTTGGCCTGCTCCACCGTAATTTATCTGGCAGATTGTCTATTGGGAAGCGCTTGAACGGCCTTTCTATAGATTCACCTAATTTGTAACTGACTTGATCGCCTGGCTCTAACATTTACCTAAGGGCTAGGGCGAAGGGTTCACGTTAGTTCTCTGGATTATCTTTTTTGAAGTTTTCAGTCAATCCTTGTAAGTTTTTCTTCTGTATTTAATACACATTGCTGATCTTTAGCAAAAAAAAAAACCCCACATGATTATATTACTAACTTCAAATCATTCCATATTTAGTTATAAAAACTCACTTTACTTTGAATCGCAATCCCTTGAATTCCTTGAATTTGAAAATTAAAATAAAAATTTCATTAAAAAAATACCGTTATGAAATATGATAAGATCGATATTTAAGTAATCGGCAAGGGATCATTTCAAGGTCGCATGACTCTTGCACCTGCGTGGGGACCAATGAGACTCCACACAGGAGCATCAACATAGATAGGATTTTTGGTTTCATAGGGGGCGGGTGGTAATTTAGGGCGCTCCTGTGTCTAGCGCAGGGGCCACACAACCGAGCTGCATTCTTTTTCCCTTTAAGTAATTTATACAATCATTTTGGATAATGATTACCAAAGTTCTATTTTTAGGTTTAAAAATGTTCACTTTCTTTCCTCTAATTCCCCTTGCAACCAAACGGAGCCAAGGGAGCTGTAGTATTTAAAATTCTTTGTAAACTGTTTTCTCCACAAATATGAATGGCCTTCCCTCAACTAGCACAAAGTTAGTGGTTACAATTGTGTTCGGAATTGTACACATGCACGCTGAGGTATTTTTTGTTAAATGTCAGCAAAGATATATTAAGAAGAAAAAGATAAAACAAGTATTTAACGTCTAGGCATACCAAGACGAATACAGAGAAACAAAAGAAAATGAGAACTAACCCATCTACGCCATTGCCATCAGTGGGAACAGCTCAACTACCTTCTTATCAACCGTGCTTATCCACATCTAGCCGATCTCCTACATTCACTCACCTAATTCATTCCTACTCAAAGTGGAACTCTATCGACAACGATAAGATTGGATGATGATGACCTTCTACAAGATAGTTGTCGATAATCTTCATATCACATGTGATAACAACCTATTTGACTTAGGACTCTTGATATGACATGTGATAACACTCTATGTACTCAAGGACTCTTCTACTTGTAAAACTCTACCCTATCAATATATACTTGATGTAATCGGATTACCATTGAATAAGAGAAGTTATTCATTCAATATGGTATAAAGAGCTACACGCTCCAATGAGCACATCTAAAATATTTTTTTTATTTTTATTTTCTCCTCTCTCTCTCTCTCTCTCTCTCTCTCGTCCGTCCATGGCCGATCCTCCTTCCTCCATGCCCACGGCTTCTGCCATTCCTGCTCCTCCCGTCACTCTCTCAGGTGCCTCTCATTTTTTGCACCTCAAATTATCATCTAAGAATTATGTGTATTGGCACACTCAAATTGAGCCCTATCTCATTGGGCAACGACTCTATGATTATGTAATTGGTCACAAGCCGCGCCCTCAAGATCCACCTCTTGGTGCCACCTGGTGTGAACATGATGCCTTTGTGAAGAGTCTCTTGATCGCATCTCTTTCTGAGGATACTATATCCCTTGAAGAGTACCTCAGCCTTAGCCCTCTTCTCGTGAGAGGAGCAGAGTTCACCTAAGGGCGCTCTCGGATTTGCTAAGATCAGGGCAGCAGTCAGGGGTTCAGGAAAAGAGAAAAAGCTGCGTACCTAACCTAGTCTTCTTGAGCGCCCCCTGACATAAGGTTAGAGAAAAAGCGCGAGGAGTGCCTTGAACAAGAATGAGATGTGGGAACTCCTTCTCTGTCCTAAAGATCTAAAGACCGTAACGTGTAAATGGGTTGACAAGGTGTTGAAAGGGTCAGACGGGCAGCCTAACGGCCACCCTTAGTTGGTCACAACACCAACAAGGAGTTATGGGACGCCTGTCATGCTGCCTACAGCTTGGCTTTTACTACCTGAATTTTATCTCTCAATGTTGCACTGCAAAACGTCATACACAAACATGATGAAAGCATTGTCCAATTTCTCCAATGTGCAAAGTCTCTATCAGATGAACTAGTTGCTGCCGGCAAGCCCTTGCCCACTGAAGATCTTAATATTCACATCTTTCGCGCCCTACGTGATGAATATCAATCACTGGTTCCTACTATGATGGCTCATTCTGATCTGATATCCTTCACCGAACTTCATGGTCTACTTGTAAGTCATAAGCATTTGCTTCAGTCACGTCGTGCTATGATAGATCCCTCTACACATGCTTCCACTAATGTGACTCAACACAGTGGTCATGGTTGCCCACTCCTTCCGTGTGGTCGCGGTAATGGTCGTGGCCCTAGCAATACCTATCAACCGTGCTTATCCACATCTAGCCATTCTCCTACAAAGTCAACTAACCCGATCTTTTATAGTCACTCACCTACTTATTTCTACTCTAAGTGCAACTCAAAGTGAAAATTTATCGATAGAGATAAGATTGGATGGTGATCACCTCCTACATGATAGCTGTCGATAATCTTTATATCACATGTGATAACAACCTATTTGATTCAGGACTATCACATGTGATAATAATCTAGGACTCCTTGTATCACATGTGATAACACTCTATGTACTCAAGGACTCTCTTGAAAACGAAAAAGAAGAGAAGAACAAACACACAACACATGGATTTTATGTGGTTCACCCCCAAGAAGGTAGGCTACATCTACGGCCAACAACAGAACTGGTTTCCACTATTTCTCTGAAGCAAGTTACAAATCCTCAGATCTCACTTACATCTCTCAACGAGATAAGGACACTATATAGAAAAGCCCTAACCCAAACAAGTACATAAATGCCCTTAGAAGCCCAAAAGACCCACTTGATTAGGGTCGCACCTGAACCTAACTATGCTGATATACATATCAAATCAAAGATTTCGACGAGCTCTATAGGATTCATTATCTTTGGCATTAATGTATGCACCTTTAAGGCCATCCGGATGCATTTCGAGGCCGAAATGGCCCTCCGAAGATTTCCCACTGCACTTTTTGGACTAAGATCAGGCTTCACCAAATATATATATACCTAATGTAATTGGATTACCATTGAACAAGAGAAGTTATTCATTCAATAATTCTAATAAAAAACAAAGAACTATTAAGAGCATAGGTATCGAGGCCAACCCAAGCACATACATTTTATATTAACTTAATTGGTATGAATTAATTTAAATCTGGATTCTTCTTTTAATCGTTCGCCAAGGAACGCCCATTTTTTGTCAATTTCAATCATTATTTCTCCATTTATTTCAATTTAAAAAAACTGAAAAAATCCATAAATTATTGGGAAAAAGAACTCTGTCCGGGAGTATAGCCAACGCAACCTCTCATGAGTCTATCGCTTCCTCCCCATAAGAAAAGACACCGATACCCCCTTGTTTTGAGGAGGAGAGAGATAGATACATAGGAGTTCTGGCGTAGGCCACACTACCAGACAAAAAACTACTTCCCTTATACACACTGAAAGAAGAAGAAGAGTAATTCAGATAAGACCACGTCCAATACTAAAACCATAACCATCTCCATAAGGGATGATTGAAGAAGCATCAACACGTTTCTTCATATTCTTCTTAAGTTCCTCCATAAAAATCAACAACTTCTGAAGCTCATGCAATCCCATATTTTCAATGGGTGCTTCCCACCAGGGCTCACCCTGCTTTGCTTCTGGGGGTCGATTGGTAGAGTGTCTCAGCTCGCTTCTTCTCGATTTCCAGTAGGTTGAGCACTTGTGTGTACTTTTGGTTGAGCTCGCAAACACTAGCTCCATGGAAAGCCTCCACAAGAGGCAATGCAGCGGTTTCCGGTGGCGAATTGTTTTCATTAAGGAACCTATCAACGATGGATTCCACACTAGGGTGGCAGAAGGAGAAGACCTTACCTGTAGGTGAGAAGACAAGAATGGCTATCTTGTTGGCCAAACAACGGTCCAGGGATCAAACCATGTTTCCCTAGGGAGACCAAGATATTTATCTTTAGGGTTTTGCACGCCCTGGGTTAGCCCATGGTGTCCCATGGGTGCCCCATTTTTATTTTAGGGTTTCCCATGGTTGCCCATGGGAACCCTGGTGCATCCCTATTAGGGTTTCTCCTTCCCTATTGCATTCCATAAAATTAATTATCACAATAGGGACGGAGAAACTCGTCTCTAGTCCACCACATGGCAAGAGGGATCCATCCCATACTCGAATGCGCAGTGGAAAATAATCGATTCGAGTTTCTTTCGCATCCCATAAATATTAATAATCAATGAATAGAAGGAATTAATAAAGAACTGCTAACCTGGTGAGCCTCAAGTGTTGCTCCTCCAATAGACAGTGGTTCTTCCTCCAATGAGCGCTCCAAGCAAACAGATCTGAACCTCCAATGGTGCTACCAAGGTTCTACACGCCAATCCCACATGCCCTCAAACTCCTCAGCACAGATCTAGGGTTTCACAAACCCTAACTCTCAAACACAGGTGAGAGAAGCAAGAAGAAGAAGAGAGATCACAAGAGGGAGAGAGAGAAACCAAAAATGTAGGAGAGAGAGTGTCTGCTCCAAAAACGTGGAGAGCTTCTCTTCTGCGTATTTTTGGTCCCCTATTTATAATAATAAGGTTTAATTAAATCCTAGATAGATTTAATAGAGCCCTAGTGAGAGTCTGACTCTCTCTCTCTCAATCTGGCAGTTCTGTTTAAACTCAAAGTGCTACACAGGTGAAGAAGTAGAATCTAATAGGGAAAGTATTAATTAGATTCTTTATCTAATTATTAATGGATAATTACAATTAGCACCAAATCCATTAATTAAATAAAGAGCCAATTAAATTAGTAAATTCCAAATAACTCCCTATATGATAACAATTTATCATATACAACCCCCCACTAATCAACACCATCATTATGGAATCTAGGGCATGTACACATGTACTGCCAAACCCCAATCCATAGTACATGTCCATATAAGAGCGTATGTGCATCCGATCAGGTCCCGCAAAACTCGATAAAACACTTTATTTGAAATAACTATAAATAATGTATCATTTTATGTAAAATAAATTTTGCAAAACCATTTCCAAAACGATCTGGATCCAGTTCGATCCGACCATGCACGAGCAGTCTCTATCTTGGTGTTCCCCAATCGGGCAGTGGTGACCTTGTTGGATAACTCCTTCACACACAAAGTGTTCACGCATTCCCGAGAACACCGGCTTTGACTCACTTGAGTCTCAGTCATTGATGAACCAAAGAATGCGATCACACTTTGCAGTGATAGGGTTCCCTCAGGTATAGGGTGTCGGTGACACATGTCTATCCTTTCCTACATCTGGCAGTAATACATGAGGGAATCGACAAAGTAGATTCTTCGCCAATGCACACATCAAACATGTGAGCACTCGCATTCGTACCCTGACATCACATGTCTAGGCATACCCAATGCGACGACCATATGATAAGGGTGCCCAGCCCAAACTCTAGTCGTGACTACCATTTTAAGTATAACTTACGGACACATAATGCTCAAAAAGTTTATATCGCATGTGACAATATTAAACTAAAATGTATAAATGTTCAATACAAAGGTGAACCGGGTTGAACCGGACCAAACCGGGTTTGATGGACACACACTTGTCCAACAATCTCCCACTTGTACATCAAAGCCAATTCCCCATACATTTTAAACCCATGCCCTCCATGTGTTTCTCAAACACTCCTAGTGACAAACCCTTTATCATGGCATCAGACACATTTTCAGTTGTGTCCACTTTGGAGATACTCACGTCACCCTGCTGGATAATCTCTCTGATGAGGTGATACTTCCGCTGCACGTGCTTGATCCTCTGATGAGCCCTAGGCTCCTTAGCTTGTGCAATGGCCCCTCTGTTGTCACATAACAGGGGAATAGAGCCCTTGACAAGATCAGCGACTACCTCCAAATCTAATAGGAATTTTCTCAGCCAAACACCTTCTTTTGTTGCATCACAAGCTGCAAGGTATTCTGCTTCGGTAGTAGAATCGGCTGTAGACTTTTGTTTCGCACTCCGTCACACAATGACACCTCCACCCATTAGATATACCATCCCGGACGTGGATTTTCTGTCATCCTTGTCAGTTTGGAAATCTAAATCTGTGTATCCCAATACTGACAACTGATCAGATCCAAAAACCAAGAAATATTCCTTAGTCCTTCTCAAGTACTTGAGGATATTCTTAACAGCACTCCAATGCTCGCGTCCAGGGTTAGATTGATAACGACTTACCATGCCTACTGCATAGCAAATATCCGGCCTCGTACACAACATGGCGTACATAAGACTCCCTACTGCTGAGGCATAGGGAATCCTCTTCATCTTTTTAATGTCTGTCTGACACTGAGGACATTGAGATTTGGAAAGACTGACTCCATGTCTGAAGGGAACACTTCCCCTCTTGGAGTTCTCCATACTAAATCTGGCCAGGACTTTGTCTATATAGGTAGCCTGTGACAAGCCTAGCATCTTTTTCTGGCGATCTCTTACGAGTTTGATCCCAAGGATATAGCTAGCTTCACCAAGGTCTTTCATCGAAAACGTTGTGGATAACCACTATTTTACTGATGAAAGGAATCCTACATCGTTACCAATCAGCAATATGTCATCTATGTATAAAACAATAAAACATACTGCCCTCCCATTGATCTTCTTGTAAACGCATGGTTCATCCATGTTTTGATCAAAACCAAATGATTTGATTGATTGATCAAACCTGATGTTCCAGCTCCTGGAAGCCTGCTTCAGCCCATAAATGGACCTCTGCAATTTGCACACCTTTCTTTCTTCCTCCAAGGAAGAGAACCCCTCTGGCTGTTCCATGTATATTTTCTCTTGAAGGAACCCATTTAGAAATGCAGTCTACACATCCATCTGCCAGATCTCATAATCAAAGTGTGCTGCGATAGCCAATAAAATCCTGATGGATTTCATCATCGCTACTGGTGAAAAGGTTTCCTCATAGTCTATACCCTCTTTCTGGGTATAACCCTTTGCCACCAATCTCGCTTTGAATCTCTCGACCTTTCCATCTGCGCCCTTCTTCCTCTTGAAGATCCATTTACATCCAATCGGCTTGATGCCAAGTGGTGGATCGACTAGAGTCCGGACCTTATTGGAATGCATCGAATCAATTTCGGAGCGCATTGCTTCCAGCCACCTAGTGGCATCAACATCCTTTAGAGCCTCGAGTATGTCATCGGATCATCATCGATTCAATCGATACCATGTGGAACTCTTCCCTTGTTTCCTCTTCGGTTAGAAGAGTTAGCACGTGGGTGGTCTAACGGTCCTCCCACCTGCGTCGAGGTTCCTCGGTGTTGGTATTTCAGCTGGTATGTCGGTTGGTCTCACTCGGAAGTGACGTTTACGAGCCATCGATAGCTCTTTTATGACTACTGGTTCGGACCTCCGGGTCATCATTTCTTCCTCCAAATATGTGACATGTTTACTTACAATGACCTTTTGGTCAATTGGGTCATAGAAAAAATAGCCTATTGTGCCTTTGGGGTAGCCTAAGAAATAGCATCTCGAAGTCCTGGATTCTAACTTGTGCATCTGTTGCTTTTGCACATGTGCTATGCAACCCCATACCCTAAGGTGTTGAATCTGGGCTTTCGCCCTTTCCACAACTCAAAGGGTGTCTTGGCTCTGGACTTAGATGGAACCCTATTCAAGATATATATCGCCGTCTCTAAAGCGTACCCCGAAAAGAAAGAGGCACTTACTATAAGTGAGCATCGTCTTGACCATATCCAATAGGGTCCGATTGCGTCGTTCGGATACACCATTTTGTTATGGTGTGCCTGGATTAGTTAGTTGACTAACTATCCCTTGGGATATGAGATGTTCTTTAAACTCATCCGATAGATACTCCCCCCGATCGATCGTAAGGACTTGACGCGTTTATCGAGCTATCTTTCGACCTCGGCTTGGAATTCTTTGAATTTATTAAAGGCTTCCGATTTCCTACGCATCAAGTATACGTAACCATATCTAGAGTAATCATCGGTGAACGTGATAAAGTACTCATACCCATATCTTGCTTGTATGTTTATGGGTCCACACACGTAGTGTGTATCAACTCAACGATCGTGGCTCTAGCACCTTTATTGCTAAAGGATTTCTTGGTCATTTTGCCCTGAAGGCATGACTCACAAGTGGGGAATGGTTCCACCCTCGGACTCTCTAAGGACCCATCCCTCACCAATCTCTGATTCGGTCCATATTAATGTGACCCAATCTTAGATGCCTGAGATATGTTGAGTTCATTGGGGCTTTCCGTTTCAAATCAACATTTGAAACAACATTCGTTCTAATAGGGCAATCTAGAAAATACAAACTACTTTGCATATATCCGGATGCCACAAAGGAATTATTAAAACAAATAATCAATTTAGAATTAAAGGAAAAACTATATCCGTCCAAAACAAGTTTTGAAACTGAAATTATCTTCCTCTTGAAAGAGGGTACATAATAGCAATCCTTTAAAACTAAACTAGCAGAACTAAAATTTAAAATAAAAGTTCCCACAGCCAACACCATGGTCTCAGCTCCAGTGCCCATCCGAAGACGCACTTCATTTCTTTCCAGGTTCCTTGTCTCCTTGAACCCTTGCAAATCATTGCAAATGTGAACAGTGGATCCACTATCCACCAACCAAGAATTGGTCGGTTCAAAAGACAAATTAGACTCATAAAGAACGTGAACATTACATGTACCTTCTTTAGCAGCCTCTGTTTCATCCGGCTTCTTGTCTTTCAAAGTTGTCAGGTAAGCACGATAGTTTCTTTTCCAGTGACCCTCCTTCTTACAATAAAAGCACTTGCCTTTGCCTTTATTGCCAGACTTCCCACACTTGGCTTTCAGGGTCTTGCCCTTACTTCCCTTTTTCTTCTTCTTCCCATTTGAAGAAGGCTTTACCTCAGTTGCATTGACCTCAGCCTTGTCCTTTTTCAAGGACGCTTCAGCCTCTACCAGTGCATTAGCAAGCTCGGTGAGCTCCATCTCCTTCTCGGACATCTTGTAGAACATCCTAAAAAGTGCGTAGGCAGAAGTGAGTGACGCTAAGATCGCATCAGTCTTGTATCGCAGGCTGAAATCAATTCCCATGGATTCCAATTTTTCAAACAGATTGATCATTTTCATTACATGATCCATCACTGGAGTCCCCTGAGACATCTTGGAGTTATGGATTTGACTCACAGCATCAGAATGTGCGTGTGTCAACTGCCTGTTGAACAATTCAGCAAGCTTATCCATTTTACCCCCAGCAGTGCGTATATCCTTGACTGAGTCTACAACTGATTTTTCCAACGATCCTAGGATATGGAGTGATGCCTTGGAATCCCTCATGAGGAACCCTTGCATCTCTTCATTTGCCTCAAAAACGTTCGGGTCGGGTTGAGGAGGAACTTGTTCATCTAGAACTGTGTACAGTCCTTCAGTAGTCAGGAGCAACTTAATGCTCCAGTACCAATCGACATAGTTTGTACCATTAAGTTTGTATTCGCTAATGAGTGTTAACAGGTTGGAATTAACGGCAGCCATCGTATATTAATCTACACATGCACAAGTAAATAACCACAAGCTAATTAATGACCATTGAAAATAATAAATTGAGCACACACACATCAATGGTCTTTCATGATTTGGGTTTCCCTCATAACCCAAAAGATGAATTGGATACCTACAACCCTTGCATGCATAACTTACCCTATCGGGAGTCATTATACACACCATGGTAGTGTGGACTAAGCTGTCCGCCTCATGGGCTTCCAATATTTTCGGCCACCTGGGTGTCATGTCCAGATCCTGTCGGTTGACATACACCCAAGTCATGTACTTACCTATCGCATTAGTTAGAATCATTGAATCATGAAAGATGGCCCACTGTCGCAGTGCCCTCTCACTATCCATACCCTAACGTATCTAGATGGAGGTAAATATAGATAAATGCGTGACAGAGGTCCTGGCAATGTCCTGTCGGCTTATGCGGGGTCATGTCACACATTTTCTATATTTATCTTCAATAGGAGGCCATGGACATGTCTACCGATTAAGACTAGTCCATATCATACATGTATTGTGAATAAAGAGGGATTAATTAACTCTCACATACATGGATAGATTTAAACAACATAATTAATCAACATTAATTAAAAGTGATTATGGGATGGTGGCATTTTTATCAGAAGCAATTAAAGAACCCTCCCAATAAAAATAAAACTAATAACTTTGGGTGCATTTATCATGCCATGGATGCCACGCCTCGATCATCTCCTCCGCCCGATCACGTCTTCAAAGTAGGTGACTTGCATCTCCATAAGCTTTGAGCACCACATGTGGATCACCATCTACATGCCCTGGGAGTCCTAACTCCTCTAAAATTACAATGGAAACCTAGAAAAATTCTATACACTTTCCTTTCCATAATAATAAAGAAACCCCGCATGGAGAAACCAACCCACCATTTGGGTTGCCCATGGGGTGGAGTACATTTGTTTATAAAAAAGAAAGGGGGAGAGAGAGAAAGAGAGAGAAGCATCACATCCACCCATAACCCCATGTATCACATACATAAACAATCCATCCATTTATTAGAATGCCATTCCCATAATCACATCATAATATAATTTCATGCATGGGCATTAAAGCAAGTGAACCAAAAATTAAAACATGGATTCCTTCAATTATTGAACCACCACATCGCATGTGATATCATGTATCCAAGCCCATAAAATTAAAATCGCATTTTAATTGCAAGTGGGTAAAGAGGGAATCTCTTCACCCATCATCATCCTCCAAAAACAAAACAAAATAATAAAATTCTGTTTTGAAAAATCTGTTTTTTTTTTTTGGTAAACTGGAGGGAAAACAAGGGGGGTGCATGCAGCCCACTTGCGCAGGCTGCAGGCACTCCCTGCGCAGCCCATAGGCACAGGGCCCACGGACAGCAGCCTTGGGCTGTAGGCCGCAGGCCTGCTGCCCATAGGCTAAAGCCCACGGACAGCAGCCTGCAGGCCCGCCCGCAAGCTTGCTGCCCGCAGGCAGCAGCCCACAAGGGGATGCGCACAAGGGTAGGTTCATGGGGAAGGGCGTGCACAGAGGCTTGGCAGCGTGCGCTCCCCCCCCCCCCCCCCATATAGAACATGATTAAAAAATTTTAAAATAAAAATTAGTAATCACAACCTAATTGGATACATGCTTCAATAATTGGAATAAACAAAACAAACCAAATCCATCATCACATGGGTAGGTTGTTACACTAACAACCTTGTAACTACCCATGTGCACATGGGAAGGTTATTACAACAACCATATCCTAACCACCCATGTTCCAACTTGCATCCCACTCATGATAATCATATTAACCATTAATTATCTAATATTCATGGGTGGAAAAGGTGGCTCTGATACCACACTGTTGGCCAAACAACGGTCAAAGGATCAAACCATGGTTCCCTAGGGAGACCAAGGTATTTATCTTTAGGGTTTTGCACGCCCTGGGTTAGCCCATGGTGTCCCATGGGTGCCCCATTTTTATTTTAGGGTTTTCCATGGTCGCCCATGGGAACCCTGGTGCATCCCTATTAGGGTTTCTCCTTCCCTATTGCATTCCATAAAATTAATTATTATAATAGGGACGGAGAAACTCGTCTCTAGTCCATCACATGGCAAGAGGGATCCATCCCATACTCGAATGCGCAGTGGAAAATAATCGATTCGAGTTTCTTTCGCATCCCATAAATATTAATAATCAATGAACAGAAGGAATTAATAAAGAACTGCTAACCTGGTGAGCCTCAAGTGTTGCTCCTCCAATAGACAGTGGTTCTTCCTCCAATGAGCGCTCCAAGCAAACAGATCTGAACCTCCAATGGTGCTACCAAGGTTCTACACGCCAATCCCACATGCCCTCAAACTCCTCAGCACAGATCTAGGGTTTCACAAACCCTAACTCTCAAACACAGGTGAGAGAAGCAAGAAGAAGAAGAGAGATCACAAGAGGGAGAGAGAGAAACCAAAAACGTAGGAGAGAGAGTGTCTGCTCCAAAAACGTGGAGAGCTTCTCTTCTGCGTATTTTTGGTCCCCTATTTATAATAATAGGGTTTAATTAAATCCTAGATAGATTTAATAGAGCCCTAGTGAGAGTCTGACTCTCTCTCTCAATCTGGCAGTTCTGTTTAAACTCAAAGTGCTACACAGGTGAAGAAGCAGAATCTAATAGGGAAAGTATTAATTAGATTCTTTATTTAATTATTAATGGATAATTACAATTAGCACCAAATCCATTAATTAAATAAAGAGCCAATTAAATTAGCAAATTCCAAATAACTCCCTATATGATAACAATTTATCATATACAACCCCCCCACTAATCAACACCATCATTATGGAATCTAGGGCATGTACACATGTACTACCAAACCCCAATCCATAGTACATGTCCATATAAGAGCATCTGTGCATCCGATCGGGTCCCGCAAAACTCGATAAAACACTTTATTTGAAATAACTATAAATAATGTATCATTTTATGTAAAATAAATTTTGCAAAACCATTTCCAAAACGGTACTGGATCCAGATTCTGATCCGACCATGCACAGACAGTCTCTATCTTGGTGTTCCCCAATCGGGCAGTGGTGACCGTGTTGGATAACTCTTTCACTCACAAAGTGTTCACGCATTCCCAGAACACCGGCTTTGACTCACTTGAGTCTCAGTCATTGATGAACCAAAGAATGTGATCACACTTTGCAGTGACAGGGTTCCCTCAGGTACAGGGTGTCGATGACACATGTCTATCCCTTCCTACATCTGGTAGTAATACATGAGGGAATCGACAAAGTAGATTCTTCGCCAATGCACACATCAAACATGTGAGCACTCGCATTCGTACCCTAACATCACATGTCTAGGCATACCCAATGCGACGACCATATGATAAGGGTGCCCAGCCCAAACCCTAGTCGTGACTACCATTTTAAGTATAACTTACGGACACATAATGCTCAAAAAGTTTATATCGCATGTGACAATATTAAACTAAAATATATAAATGTTCAATACAAAGGTGAACCGGGTTGAACCGGACCGAACCGGGTTTGATGGACACACACTTGTCCAACATATCTCAGCACCACAGAGAGTACAGAGCTCACTAGCCTTCTTGAAGAGTCCTGCTCGGCGTTTAGAGAAAGTGACCTGTCGAGAAAATTCACAATTGATCCTCTTGATCTCAATCTTCTGCCGACCCATGCTTGGTTTCCTTGCCATCTCACTGAAACAATAAGAGAAACACTAAAAAAAGATTGCTTCACCACTCATCAAGGGAAAGAAAGAGATAATAGAGAAATTGTTGTTTCTTTGGACTCAATTTATAGGCCTTCTTTCCTTCAATATCTCTCAAAGCTGTCCGAATATATTAAAATTTTTGCCTCTATTTCATCTTATTTCCTTTTTTGAAACTTTACTTTTTTATAATTTTTACTTTTGGTAACAAACTTAAGAGATTTAGCCACAAATTAGGAAAATTTAGATTAAAAAATGTTATCATCACGAGATTTAGTTTTCTTGGTTGGCAAATTCCTTTCTCCAGTTTGAACACCATTTTGGACTTGAAATCCGAAAACCAAGTTCATATTTATTTCCTTTTTGATAAAAAAAAAATATATTTATTTCCTTTTATATGATGTGGTGTTTGGGAAAAGGAAGCGGAATGTCTGTTAAGCTAAAATCTAAGATTACTGTGCTGCATGAACATTGTTTAGGGATAACTATGGTGCTCTTTAGGAATGTAATAGGAGATATGATATGATATTGTTTTTAATTTCTTTTGGGTATGATATGATCAGAAACATAGTAATTGCCTATACGATCCATCTATGGTGTCACCTGGAGTGTGTATGGTAACATATATATATGTATGGTACCACGAAAGACAGTTTAATTTCCATTTTAATCAAGAGGAAAAAAACAAAGAATCTTCAAAATATAACCGTCCATGGTAGTTACTTATTAAGAATGGAGCTGGCTTCGCTCCTAGGAAACCTGCAATATTGGGACCTCTTTAAGCATCCTTGTATATATTAGTGTAGACGCTGAAAATTGCCAGCCATCCACAATGATGATGACAATTGGACACGGTCGAATACCGGATCCCTCACCTGTAGTTGGTAGTTGGATTTACAAAATAAAACCCCCCCCCAAAAAATGACCATTTTTTGAATGTGTGTGTGTGTGTGTGTGCATGCTCTAGAGCGACCCTCCCATCTATATCCCATGTCCTACTTTGATATTTGAGCCTCCCTCCTATTTCACCTCTCATTTTTTCACTCTCTTTCATTACATTCCCCATGGTATCCTTATTATGGTCATGTAGCATCATCACTCTGTCCGAGTAACAAGCGATAGTCTTGAGAAATCCCCAGAGACGCCATTACTCTGCCCGAGATTTGAGTGATAACAGCTGTCACTTTGCCTGAAGTCCGAGTAACCCATAGCTATCTTACATAGTTGTTACTCTATTTAACGAAAGAGAGGCAAGCCAGTCTTCCGTCTCCACTTGATCCGTGCGACATCATCATATTTCATATTTGTAGTGTTTCTTTTTACTTAGTTAATTTCACATGAGGTTTATGTCTTTCTCATTTTTATCATGTTGGCATGATATAGACAATTAAAGTAGCTTGCATTAGTGTAAATAGTAAGCCTTATTTACAAAAAGCAATGTTTTGTTTTATTTTCTATAAAGTACTTTATCTCATTTCCATAGATTAAAGTAACTTAAATTATTTTAACATGCGCATTACCATTTTTGACAAGTATCATATTTAGTTCATTTTTACATATTTGATGCATCATAAATTAGTCTCACATGTTGGTATAAGAAATATCATTATGAAAAAATATATAAAATCAAGCATCTAGTAGAAAGACTGGTTTGACTGGACGAGATGGGGTACCTTCCTACTCTCATAATTTGTCCACTTACCTAGACTCTCTGACCAAACCATATGGAATCATATAGCCCTATCCATTCATCCTGGATGGGGCTACCCCATTGGGTCCTACGCCCGAATCCTAGGTGGCAACTCCATTTATTTTTACTATGTATATATCATGATCCCAAACCCCATGTCACTAAGGGACCCCGAATCAAGTGGATCCCGCTTGCAAGGTGGATGAAGACCCGCATCCACAGGTCTCGGTATCCACACTAGCTAGCATAGCCAACAAAATGGCCGCCCTGGCATCCCTATGTTCATCTATTGGAGCCGTTATGTAGGAATGTTTCCATCACCCCTCGCGCTCTAGTGCCCCTGAGCAAAGAACTTGTAAGATTTCATTCAAACTCTTGATGATTCGAAGTATTCAGGAATCATTTCTTTGACCTTCAATTGTTTCATAATCTTAATCAAAGAGGGTCATTCTATAGACACCTGATTTTGTCATTCCATCCAGAGGCTTCTCGTGATCAAGATGAGCATCCTTCAAGGCGTAGAGTTAACGTATCTATAGATGTAGCGCAAGTGTGAACTTCCCCAATTCGTTCACAGATCGTTCACTCACAATACCCCTAAGAGGGAAAACCCCATAAACTTTCTTCAGAGCCAAAACAAGAGCCCCTGGATACTCCAAATCATCCCTGAAGGGCTAGACCTGACCCAGTCCTCTTTGGAACCAATCTGGCCAAGCACAAAACTAGCCCAAACATCCAAAATAGACATTCGAACCCAAGGTCGACACTTAAAAGCCCTGAGTTGACATCAACCTCACCCATGTGAATGTCGAACTGAACTCTTTGAATGCATATACACCCTCGACATTCAGACATTTCTTACCAACACTCAACCATACCTTCATTATCATCGATATCAGCTCGATGTTGATCTCTGTTCGTCGATATCAGCTTGATGTCGACCATACCCCTCCACGATGTCGACTTGACCCAACTTCAATGTTGATCCTATGAAAATCATAGACACCCAAATTTAGCATGTTTAGCTCCGATTTCATTTCCATTCGCGACCAAGCTCAATTTTTGCAACTTGGATCCAAATATTGGTTGTCTTAGGCTCTAAGAAACCTCAACTTTGACAACAAACAACTTGCCCATACTCCATTGGTCATAACTTTAACCAAATACTCATCGTCGATGCAAAGACACCTCTCTCCATACTTCACCAATGATCCAGATCAAATCTATGATCCTTGCATGAATTTTTGAGTGTACGAACAATTGGTCTTTGGTCCTTGCTTGATCCTCACCCCGTTGCTCAATTGCCATTGCTCTTGAGTCCCTACTTGGTCATTGGATCTCAAGCTTCAAGTTCATAGCTTAGAGTCATCAATACTTAGTGATTTTGGTGCTTGGGGATGAAGTGTTGTCCAAAAAGAGACAAGAAAATCCAACCACTGGTGATACTATCTCTACATATCAACCTCCTGAGTCACAAAGGGAAGCCTCCATCTCTTTTAGTTAGAACATCTTCCAAATAGGTAAGACCATTTTCTCTTGTACGTATGTTTTGTCGATTTCATCGTTTTCATACTTATTTTGCATCTTTAGAGGCATGCGATCCCATCTCTCCAGATGGTGATCACTTACACTCTTGTTGTTGTTTCTTCCTTTACTTTTAATGTATGATCCTCGTCCCCTGTAGACTAAGACTCATCCTATTTTCTCTCATTATAATATTTGTTGTATTTTCTCAGCCTATGGTATGCTTACATGCTTTTCATATACTATATTTTCTTGTCAAATATTCTACACCATGTTTCCTCCTCCGCTAATGTCCTCATCCCCCCCCCCCTTTCTGCCATTCATGCATCTTCCTCCACAATTTCAACATGCACATGTACATGCCAGTATCTCCATCCATCTCTACTTGTCATAAATCTCACCACATGCTTATCATGCATTTGGGCTTTTCTTTGTCTTTATTTCATTGTTTTACTTCCCTGTATACTAACCCTTACCATGCAGCTAAGCTTTCAAGTATGTTTCCTTACCTTTCCTTGTATTCTAGACTCCCTTTCGCCATACCGTAATATGACATGTACCCAAACCAATGGACCGATCAGTCCCCTATGGGCATTGCAAGAGAGTCAATTTAAATTATGGGTCCTGAACCCTCCTCCAGGTGGCGAGTCCTACATTCAATTCACCTCATTTTTTTTTCCCATAGAGAAATGAGGTGGAGGACACATGACGATCCCCCGCCATGATGTCATTTGTCCTCACACTGCCCTGCTTAAGATTGTGTCGTATGTGCAAGAGATGTTGACGACCATGATCATGGATTGACATGGTTCAATTCCTGCAGTTACGGGCAGTTCTATTAACCCTTCGACATTGACTGGTGTTCCCATGAACCCATACAGCGGCGAATCCAGCTCTTTTAACCTATCTTTTCCCAGCTTCATTTTCTCATACACATCGCAGAAGAGAGTGGTGGCCAAGCTCCCATTGTCGACCATCCTTTCCACCTCGAAGTTTGTGATCTTTAATGCTATGATGATAGCATCATCGTGTGGCACATTGTTGTCCTTGAGGTCTTCCTTGGAGAAGGATATCACCTATCCCGTCTTGGCTTTTTTGCTTGGCCATTCCGTGCTATAGAAACTTCGAGTGTAGGCTTTCCTAGAGGAGGAAGAGTTGCCCTAGCTGTTGGTCCACCTCTAATTGTGGCAATCACCCCAGTTGGAGTGTCACAATCTGCATGGCCGTTGTGTCCTTTTCTGTGGGTCAGGACATTTCTTTCTGGACCTCAGTCTCTTCTTCAATTATGTTCTCTTTCCGCACGTCGCTCAGATCAGGTCGCATCTAGGGATGTAAACGGATCGAATTCGGTTTGGATAGTGTTATATTCGCATTCGGAATCGAGTAGCTTTCGGACAGATTCAGATCGGAACCGATTAGCTTTCGGACGGATTCGGATAGTGTTAAACGGATACTGATACGGATACGAATCGAATACGAATCGAATATTTTATCCGTTTATATGTAAATATAGCATTTTGGATAGCTATAGCCTATCCGTATCTGTATCCGTTTAGCTTTCGGATGGATTCGGATAATACTAAACGGATATGGACAAGGATACGGAAACGGATTTTGACTATTCATTTACATCCCTAGTCGCATCCTAAACGTCTTTGTCAATGTATGGGTCAAGGTAACCTCTTTGGATCAAGCTCTCCCTTGAGCCTTGAGGTTGCACCAAAAAAATCTCTCCCTTGAGGTGCTTGTAGTCGTTAGTGTCATGCATGTGATCCCAGTGGAACCAGTAGTACTTTCTCTGATCTTGTCTCCCCAAGTGTGAGCCCATCTTGCTTGGCCACTTGACATAGTCCTTGTTCTTGATCTACATCAATATGTCAAATCTTTTGTGGGTGAAGGGAGTGTACTTGTCAAACACCTTGGCAGGGCTTTTCAACCAACCTAAGCTTCGGTCAGAGCATTGTTTTTTGCTCAAACCAGCTCGGATTTCTCTATTCTAGATTTGTTCTTGTCCGGTTCAGTTCCTTCGATATATTTTTGTGCAGCCAGTCTCAAACGCATTGATGTATTTCTCGCTGATAGCTAGTAGGTCAGGGAGGTTGTAGGGCGGCTTCTTTAATAGGAAGAACAGGAGTTTTCATCATCGATACCACCAAGGAGAGGCTTGCTGTTGCACTGCTTTATGGTCATCAGGTTAACCGAAGTTTTCCCATGACTTTTGTTGCTCAGGAAGTTGTTGACGAAGGACTCGCTGAGTTCCTGGAAGTTTTTGATAAATTTCAACTTGAGGCAGGAGAACCAAACTCTCTTGGCTTTCTTCAAAGTAGCTGAGAATTCTCGACACATGATGGCGTCATGGGCCCCATAGAGAATCATCATGGACTTGAAGCTCTCCAAGTGATGCAGAGGGTCCGTGGTGTCGTCATACTTTTCAAAGGTCAGCATCTTAAATGTGGGGAAGAGGTGCCTTCATGATCTCATTAGAAAGGGCCGTATCGCTTGGGGGTAGGGGGTTGGACCATCTGGATGAGTGGCTGCATTCTCGGACAAGGTAGGAGAAGAAGAAAAAAAATTTAAAATAAAGAGGGAGAAAGACAGGTGATGAGAACTGATTAATAGGTTGATCGGAGGGGTAATTTAGTCATTTCAATATAACTGGAGAGAAAAAGAGGTAAAAGTTCACTTTTTAGGGGGACTCAAAGGTGAAACTTCTGATAAGGGAGTTTAAGTAAATAAGGTGCAAGTTCAAGGGAGTAATAGAAATTTTTAATGCTTTGGGAGAGATGTTATGGCCGAACGAGGGCATGGGTTTTATGCACTTGGAGAAAGATGTGAGATCTACCAAATGCTTGGTTGGATTACTTGGACAGGGAACTCTACACTTTTGTGGTCCAACTCAATGAGAAAATAGTTCCTACAAACCCACGGTAGGAACCTTTTAAATGTTGTTTCATGGATTGATGGTATGGCTATTTTAACCGTTGGATAGATAGATCATGGTTTATATTACTATTTATCAAATTTTTTAGCTTAATCAATCAAATATTCGTCTCATGTATTGGAACACATCCCTATGTATTTCCACATACGTATATGTACCTTTGAGCACTATTGTGCAGTTAAAAAACCTGGGTTTTCAAACTTCTATTTCGCCACATGAACTACTTTGGCAGGGCTGAAACTTAGCATGTGAAGTTAAAGATAATCATTTGTGACAAATCTTGCAAAAAATACAACCAAAATTATGATATAATTGTAAAAAGGCTATAAATAGTATCAAAATATTAGAAGTAATAGCAGTAATGTTTGAAACAATTTTTTCTCAATAAAAAATAGAATATATCAATGGTAATAAAAAACCCGCCTAAAAGGTATACATAATGCATAGCAGTAGTTTTTATTATTGCTCTAATTTAAGTCATTTAGCAATGAGCGGGTAACCCAATTATTTGGCGGGATAATTTGACAGGGGGGATTTTAATTTATTTTTATTTAGTAGGGAGGTCATTTATAGGGAGGAGGAGAGAGACAAGACACCATGGCGGTGGCGCAAATGCTACACTCCCTGTCGAGAAACTTTCTTCTTATAGATATGTATGTATGTATGTATGTATAAAATAAAAAATCGGTAGATGGAATCAAACTAGCTCATCGCATGAGATACATATGTATGGTTAGTTGGTCATTCTCTCAGTATTACAAAAACAAATAGTAACTGTTGGGGATAAGAAGACTTTTTTTATAGGGGGTTCTGGTGGTCATGCTTCGGGGACAGCTAGGGGTGGACACCGAGGGAGAAGCCCGACGTTGGGAAGAATGTTGGAGTGTGTCCATCAAACCTGGATTATTTTGGAAAAAATAAATTTAATATTGCTTATTGCGTGAATTTATTTATGGACTTATATGTTTGTTCCATGGATTTTCACCCAAAATAGTTCTCGACTAGGAATAGGACCGGACATCCTGTTCATATGGTCGTTACATTTTATGTCACTAGAAAAGTTGTTTTCAGAGCATAAATGTAACCACACATTATTTGTGTGTATAGAAAAGAATTTGGTACAAATTCTCACATGTGTTACAGCCTGTCGTATTAAGGAGAGATGCGTACCCATCACCAGTCCTTTGACCTGAGAGATCGTATCGTTACGGTGTTACATTACGGATTTTAGTACGCCAATGATTGATGTCATGTGCACTATATATTGGTGTGTTGGCTTCGTGATGTCGTATCGTGAACGAAAGAGATGCTCAATATGAAATCCACTACCTTTGATTGAGGAATATTAAGTAGAAAGAATGTCTATGATCAATCGGACTGGAATCCAGATCCAGTGGCATTCTTATAAATTGTTTACAAAATTTATTTTCAATTTATTAAGTATATCAGTATATTATTTCAAACAATGTTTAAACGCATTTTTGGTCGTCCTATTGTGATCACATGATCTCTAATTAAAGACTTGTATGATGGATTGGGGTTTGACAATATTTAATTAAATACTCTATAGTCCATCATGAGATATTGTTTAGTGGAGGGTCTTATATGCAGATTAAAGAGTTTAATTATGCATGACATTTAATTAGAAAAATAAAAGAGGTTGTTGGTCATTTAATTATAGTATTTTATTAAATAAAATATTGACTAATTAAAGAGAACACAAAATCCCTTTTAGATTCTACATCTTCCCTCTTTAGAAGCAAGTTGGGTAGCAAGTCAAGTTTCCTTTTCACATCAGGAAAGTGAATAAGGGAATCCACCCTAATCCTAAGGTGTTGAGAGTTATAACAACACACCACAAAGGGGGCGGGGGCACTCACTGGCTTGGCTGAATTTCTCTGACATCCCCCTTGGCAAACTTTTTCTCTCTCCTCTCTCTTGCTCCCTTTGAGTGATGGTTTGTGGTTAAGATTTTAGAAACGCTAATTCGTTAGTGAATGTTCATGTTGGCTTTGCTTTCGATTGAAGCTTAAAGAATAAAAAACTTTCAATCCCCATTGTTGCTCGAGTATGGAAGAACTATTATCTGAAGGAGGAACTACATTTATGGTTCTCAGGTATCCTATGCTTCCCGTTTGATTTTTGTTATGAGAAGAGATCTCAAACTTGAATGCAAAGGTAAATATCCAATTCGATTCCGCTGCACATTCGGGTAACCAGATTGGTGTTTAAATCCCAACAAATAATACATGGGGTGTGGTTGGAAAGCGTGGAAGGTGCATACCAAACACCAATGCAATGAGGAGTACTTGATTCACTGAACAAGCCACAGACATGTGAGCAAATCTTGGTCTGCAGGGATAACACCAAATTAGCAAATTGTGTGCTGTTTGGAGCGCGTATGTTCTTTTTAGTGTTGGAGGTGCCCTTCTTCTCTCAGGAATGCCCATGAGATGTTCTAGGGCTGCTGTCCTTCGGTTGTAACAAATCGATCACTTTTTCTTTCTCAATAAATTAGATTTACCGATATTAGAAAAGACATTACCGAGCTTGAGATTCAAAGTCATTACATAGCAAACCTGTTCTTAATTATTAATTATGTGGTTCACACTTGACTTACAGTCCTAGTGCCTAACCTCATTATTTTTATTTTTGCAAACTTATTTGCCACGCACACATAGAACAGGTGCAAACATTGATACGATTAAGCCATCATCTGCTAGAACTCGGCAAAATCAATCACACCATCGCCGTTGCGGTCGAATGCCTGCATGATGCTCTTGCACTCTTCATTCGACATTTTGTTTTCAAGGCGACCGAATATCCTCTGCAAGCCCTCTGATGTAATGGACCCAGAACTCTTCGCAGCAAACATCTGAAAGCCTCATTTCAGATCATCATCCCCACCTTGACGCTCCATCAACATTGCAAAATCATCAAAGCTGAGCATCAAACTGTCGCCACCTGCTGCATTGAGTTCATTGGTCACACCTTGAGCCTCCTCAGGTGACATGAACTCCCTTTTGGAGGCAAGGTAGGATCTAAGTTCAGGTCCTGAGATTTTCCCATTACCATCAGCATCCAAGTGACGAAATATTAGTTGGAGTTCATCATTTCTTGAAGGTTGACTGTCGCCGGAGATGCTTGAAGGTTACTGTCACCAAAGAAGCTTGGAGGTGGCTGTCGTTGGAGAAGCTTGGAAGCCCTAAACGATTTTAGAGATGATGAAAAGGTAGAATTGGAAATGCAGTTTTAATTTGTCAGTAAAGGGTAATATTGTCTTTTCAAACCATTAACTAACAGCACCCTAACACCATCAGCCATAAGGGGTTAAAATGTAAGGTGAAAAAAACAAGGGGAGGAATGTGTAATTAGGGCAAAGTACAGGGGAGGGGAACATAATTTTCCAAAAGAAAAATATTTTGGAAATCTACCACAAAATATTTTGCTGTTGTTTAACCCTGATAATTGTTTAATCTGACCGTCATAGTTGTATTTAGCAATGGTAAAGTTTAATCACTTCTATTTACAAACTATTAGCAACAATAATTACATTGTTGAATAACCTTTGTTATCAATAAAAAATTCCAAACGTACGACAATTAGTGGCGGTAGGTACTATAATTAAACATTTTTGTCTGAAATATTACAAAAATTGCAATCAAATTTATAAAAATACAATAAAATCCAAACCAATATAAAAATAGACATTGGAAATAAAAATGTAAATGTTTTTAAACTGTTGCATAAAATGATATATTTCTTGCATTATATATGTAAAAAACAGTAAATGTCCAAAAAAAATCCTCAAAATGTAAACAAATTTATAAAAAAAAGTAATAAAGTAGTTAGCTAGAACTAAATAATTCACCATTGATTGGTGAATATTGCACAAATGGAGCCAATAAAGGTTAGTGTGCTTTTGTAAAACAAGAGCCGTGAGGAGGTGGAGTGAACTGTTGGAGGAGTAAGAGGAGCAAGAAACTTATAAGCAGTTTAAAGAGAAAAAAAAAATTATTGACTGCCTATAACCTTATTAACTAGTACTCTAAACCCTAAACCCTAAACTTGTAATAGTAATCGAAACTAAATGTGTATATCAACCAATTACTTTTAATTAAAATAAATATTCTTTTTTTTTTTTTGGCGAAAGCTTTCATCCACGGTAATATATGAATTTGGTAAACACTTCTCAATTTAGTAGGAATCAGATAGATTTGGGAAGATCAGCCTATAATATAGAAATCCAAGAAATAAAATTTATTATTAGTAATTATTATACCAATAATAATGGTGAAGCGATGATTATAAAATAATAAAAAATAAAACATATAAAGCAACAGTTTTCTATAACTGCTGTAATATAGACCATGTCTATTTAATTATTAAATATATAAATATATGTATACGTACCCATCCATATGTTCAGAATTAACATTCAAAATAAAAAAAGAAAAGAAAATATCCCTTAAATAATAAAATTGAAAAAAAAAAATTTTGGTATCAACTCAAATATTGATCGTGAATCAATCAGAAAAAATAAAATTAAAACATAAAAAATCCAGTAAATAGTACAAATTGAGTTAAAGATAATTATTTGTGACAAATATTGCAAAAAATACAACCAAAATTATGATATAATTATAAAGACTATAAATAGTGTCAAAATATTAGAAGTAATAGCAGTAATGTTTGAAACAATTGTTTCTCAATAAAAAATAGAATATATCAATGGTAATAAAAAAACCCGCTGAAAAGGTATACATAGCAATAGTTTTTATTATTGCTACAATTTAAGTCATTTAGCAATGGCGGGCAACCCAATTATTTGGCGGGATAATTTGACAGGGGGATTTTAATTTATTTTTATTTGGTAGGGAGGTCATTTATAGGGGGTTTTGGTGGTCATGCTTCGAGGACAGCCAGGGGCCGGGTGGACACCGAGGGAGAAGCCCGACGTGGGGGAGAATGTTGGAGTGTGTCCATCAAACCTGGATTATTTTGAAAAAAAATAAATTTAATATTAATTATTGCATGAATTTATTTACGGACTTATATGTTTGTTCCATGGGTTTTCACCCAAAATAGTTCTCTACTAAGAATAGGACTAGACATCCCGTTCATATGGTCGTTAGATTGTATGTCACTAGAAAAGTTGTTTTCAGAGCATAAATATAACCACACATTATTTCTGTGTATAGAAAAGAATCTAATACAAATTCTCACATGTGTAACTGTCTGTCATATTAAGGAGAGATGCATACCCATCACCAGTCCTTTGACCTGAGAGATCGTATCATTACGGTGTTTCATTACAGGTTTTGGTACACTAATGGTTGATGTCATGTGGACTATATATTGGTGTGTTGGATTCGTGATATCGCATCGTGAACGAAAGAGATGCTCAATATCCTTAATTGGGGAATATCAAGTGAACGTTTATGTTGGCTTTGCTTTGGATTGAAGCTTGAAAAATAAAACAACTTTCAATCCCCATTGTTGCTCGAGTATGGAAGAACTATTATCTGAAGGAGGAATTACATTTATGGTTCTCAGGTATCCTATGTTTCCCATTTAATTTTTGTTATGAGAAGAGATCTCAAACTTGAATGCAAAGGTAAATATCCAATCCGATTCCGCTGCACATTTGGTTAACCAGATTGGTATTTAAATCCTAACAAATAATACATTGGGTGGGGTTGGAAAGCGTGGAAGGTGCATACCAAACACCAATGCAATGAGGAATACTTGATTCACTGAACAAGCCACAGGCATGCTTTTAAGCGAGCTATGCCAGACTGCCAGAGCAAGTCTTGGTCTGGAGGGATAACAACTAATTAGCAAATTGGGCGCTGTTTGGAGCGCGTATGTCCTTTTTAGTGTTGGAGGTGCCCCCTTCTTCTCTTGGGAATGCCCATGAGATGTTATAGGGCTGCTGTCCTTTGGTTGTAATAAATCGATCTCTTTTTCTTTCTCAATAATTAAATTAGATTTACCGATATTAGAAAAGACATTACCGAGCTTGAGATTCAAAATCAGTACATAGCAAACCTGTTCTTAATTATTAATTATGTGGTTCACACTTGACTTACATTCCTAGTGCCTAACCTCATTATTTTTATTTTTGCAAACTTATTTGCCACACACACATCGAACAGGTGCCAAATATCCAAAATACCCCTGTGAGCTGTATCAATACCCCACCGACTCTGGGAAAATTTGCTTCTTGGTTCAAAATTAGGGTACTCTTGTCTCATGGTCGAACCATTGATGAGATCTTTTTGGTTCTTTCTTTCTCGATCCACTATGAGATTTGTAAATATTTACCTTTTCTTTTGGAATATAATTGATTTACTCGAATAAAAATAAATAAAAAACACAGACATCACCAAGCTTGAGCTTCATAGTCAGAGCTTCATAGTCAGTACATAGCAAACCTGTTCTTAATTATTAATTATGTGGTAGACACCTGACTTACAAACCTAGTTCCTAACCCCACTTGCATTGCAGCTTTCTGAATAAAACAGGGGAAAGGCCATTATTTTTATTTTTGTAAACTGATTTGTCACACAGACACACATAGAACAGGTGCAAACATTGATACCGGATTAAGCCATCATCTGCTAGAACTCGGCAAAATCAATCACACCATTGCCGTTGCGGTCGAATGCCTGTATGATGCTCTTGCACTCTTCATTTGACATTTTGTTTCCAAGGCGACCGAATATCCTCTGCAAGCCCTCTGATGTAATGGACCCAGAACTCTTCGTAACGAACATCTGAAACCCTCTTTTCAGATCATCATCCCCACCTTGACGCTCCATCAACATTGCAAAATCATCAAAGCTGAGCATCAAACTGTCGCCGCCTGCTGCATCGAGTTCATTGGTCACACCTTGAGCCTCCTCGGTGACATGAACACCCTTTTGGAGGCAAGGTAGGATTTGGGTTCAGGTCCTTCGATTTTCCCATTACCATCAGCATCCAAGTGACGAAATATTTGTTGGAGTTCATCATTTCTTGATTGTTTTTTGGAATGCTGAAGGCGATGGACACTTAGCACGAAGTTCTTGTTGGAGAACCATTTGGATAATGTTGTCTTGGAAACAATACCAGTTGCCATTAGAGTAGCTAGGAACGTTGAGTAGTATTTTTTTTCTTGTTGCCTGTTGCTCTTTGCTGTGATGGAAATGAAAGAGCATGCAAAGAGACTTATATAGAGACTTTGATAGGATGGAGACTTCATGGTAAGTAAAAAAGAAAGAATCAGATTCTAGAGTTTAAAAAGGACTGGTCTAGGTTAAAAGTTCCTAAATATTGAATTGTTGGAATATTTGCCTAAATAAACATTCATGGGAGTGTTGCTTAAAGACAAATCATTTTCAGTGTGAGAAAGAATAAGTATCCAGAGCTTAAAAAGGACTGGTTGTTGTAAAAAGTGTATGCATGGGTTGGGTCCCAGATTTGAGTGATGATGAGCATTCTTGATTCCACATTCAAAAGTCATACAAATACAAGGTTTAGTTTATACATCGACTTACAATGGGGTGGAACCTCAAAAAACAAGTATGTAAAATCCTTAATTTACCAATAAACAAGTTTTGGGAGGAAATTAACAAATAATAACTAATCTAATCTTCTTCTCTACCAAACAAAATTGTACAAATGAAGCATATGATTCAGTGCCTCTTGGGTGTCAATTTCAAATATGAATAGCCAAACTACATACATGACACAACACGGTTAAGGATACGTGGTGTTGTACTTGTTGGGTATTATAACTTCTGAATATAAAAGAACTAGAAAATTAAATAAACATGGATGAAGCTATAACTTGGTGTTTCAATTTATTTATTTTTGTGCATTGGGCTCGAAAGAGACTATTTTTGTCATTTTGTAAGGATATCTTAATTCAATTTTACCCAAAACGGCTTGTATGAGATGAATTTAATGTGATCTAAGACAAACTATTTACCAAAAATTAAGATCATACGAATATAGTATATTGTTGTTTGTTGACACAAACATGACTCGTTTATCATATCCTGTTCATTAGGGATGAAGAGATTCCAACACAACACGAAGATGTCCTGACATGACCTATTGCCACACCTAGTTGCCCTAGTACCTAAGAGATACTCTTAATATACAATATCGTGGTCATGTAAAAGCATATGTGAGTGGATAGTGATTGGGTCACCATAATCGTATCAAATGGCACTACAAAACTAATGCTACACAGGGGCAGTAATTATCACCGTTGAGGAAATAATAGAAGTCTACCATTTTGGTAGCCCTATCAATCCCATCTATTGAATATGTATAAACATTTGTCTTCTTCTTCTCTTAAACAGATCCAGTTATGCTTGTACTAGCAGCTTCTGAGTTCTTGTATTAACTTGCACAGAAATTTTATTTAAACATATAAAGTAGTTATAAATTCCATACTCAAAAAGTAACATGGGTGTATTTAAAGAATGATCTGATTTGTTTATCTTCAACAAGATAAATAGCATTTCACTGGTTCTTATTTTCTTGATCTGAACATGGT
Organism: Telopea speciosissima; assembly: GCF_018873765.1. Taxonomy (NCBI): domain Eukaryota; kingdom Viridiplantae; phylum Streptophyta; class Magnoliopsida; order Proteales; family Proteaceae; genus Telopea; species Telopea speciosissima. Next base: position 11,408,131 of record NC_057925.1, on the reverse strand, counting down.
AATGATAAATTTGTTTTAATTGAATTTTAGAAAGAAATATGCACAAAAACATGTTTATGTGTTATATATACTTAGTTAGGCTGAATCTTGATTCAACATATATATTTTAGTAGGCCTTGTTGAATAAACTGTCAGGATGAACAATTATTTGTCATTTGCTATTTTCCTTCCCCATGACTTCCTCTTACGTCCCTTCTACTCTCTCTCTCTCTCTCTCTCTCTCTCTCACACACACACACACACTGTAACGCCTCCAAAACCACCCAAGCGGTTTAGGGACATTGACGGTCCACAAGATCATTTATGTCAATGAGATATGAACCGGAGTAGAACCAAAACACAAACATAAGTCTAAAATGTATAGATTAAGACTTCAACTAAAGTAAGGTAGTCAAACTAAGCTATTACAACTTTTAAATTAAACTTAAAAATCTTAAATAAAAGTTACAATCTCCAAAATTAAATTAAACTCAAACAAGCTATGAGTTCTTCTACAATTTAAAGGAAGTGTCAAGTTTCTAATAGTAGTCGTCCTTTTCAAATCCAAACGTTTCGTCCTCTTGGACCTCCTCCTCTAGTACATCCTCACATCCAGGTTCGCATTCATAATGTTGTTCATCTGAAAAATGGTGAGGATAAGCTTCGTTAAAATCTTAGCAAATAAATTCACAACAACTATACAGGTGTGAAAACATGCACAAGTAATACAAAATGTAAAGACATACAATAATATGTGTATATAGATCCGAAAAAAAAAAACAAAACAAAACAAAATGATCATAACCGTATTTGCTTATCACCACTACCATAATGAAAAGTATATATGACAATAATCAACAAAAGATATTTTCAAAGAACGTAAAATAACAAACACATCACTCCCTAATGGACTAGTGTGAACTAGTTACCATACACTGGTCAAGGACCTCATGATAGCGGCGTATGAACTCCAGCTATGATCAACTACAACACCACTGTTCCCTCTCAACATCAAGAAACTAATGGAGAAACTAGTGACCAAACTTGCCCCAGACCGAGCCAAAGCCCCCTAAGGTTTTACCAGCAATGCCCTTCTGGAGAGTTTTTTATCATCTCCCTCTTCCTAGTAGTGCCCATATAGCTCCAATAAGAGTAAACCCGTAGCTCAAAAACTCGTCAGCTTATCCTTACCCCAACATATTCACCAACGTCGGTAAGATAAACAACAAAATAACAATCATGGATTTGCTTATAATTTAGGGCTATACATCCAAGTTCGGAACTTACGATCATGACTCCCCAATTCCACCCTAACACATACTATTAAAAAGAATGAAAATACAGTTTAAAAATAGTAACTTTCATCAGCATATCAATGCATAAAGTGAAGAACAATAATAGGGAAGATTGGGCCAAATCTTCGCAATCACATATCCAACAATAACATCAATGAAAATTAAAAGGTAAACCCAAAATAAAATCAGATTTTTATGCATCATCCACAAACATCATGCATTAGGTTATAATCATGAAGAATCATTCATAGACCTTCATCATACTATCAAAAAATAAGCATTGGATTCATTAGTATATAAACATGACATTATTAAAAATTCTGCACACACATATGTGAATTAAATCATAAGGATATCATCATTCCTTACAAGCAATCATGTGTGAACAATTTAATTGAGTGAAAGCATGAATGAAATATGTTTTTGGCATGATAAATCTCAATCTAAAACTAAATTCCAGATTTAAAACAATGTTTCAAAATAAATTTTATATGTAAGGAAAATATCAAGTATAATGGTTGAAGATCTACTCACATTGTGTGAAGCGACTAGGGTTTCTATAGGTGACCTCAAATCAATGCGTCAATGATGTTAATCTACCTTTTCCTAGTTCAGAATCCCTTTAATGGAGTCCCATGAGTAAGGTAATGATGAAATCAACTTCAAGGTATTGCTTAAACTCGGATTTGGGAAATACATATTTTTTGACAAAATGACCTACCTTCAATAAATCAGCGATATCTCTCTTCTTAGATATTCTTTTGGGCTAATTCAAGTTGGGTTTCTAAAATAAGAGATGAGACTACGTTTTATTGTGAAATAAGATTTTCTCAATTTGGCTCCAAAAGAGTCGAAACTGGACGTCAAATGGCTGATTCTATACAGTCTGAATCTCCTTCTTCTCCTTCCTTCTTTTTCTTTTTCTTCTTCTCTTCTTCTTCTTCTTCTCCTTCCTTCTTCTTCTTCTTCTTCTTCTTCTCTTCTTCTCCTTCCTTCTTCTTCTTCTTCTTCTTCTTCTCTTCTTCTTCTTCTCTTCCTCTCTATAGTCCACGAATTTTCCTCTCTTACTCTCTCTCTCTCTCTCTCAAATTTATGATAAAGGGAATGGCGTTTGAGATTTGGTTATTGGGATTTAATCCTAACAAAAAATAAAGAGATGAGAAGAATTCTATTTAGTCTCTAACTACATCTCTTTACTTTTCCTCCAATGAAAATATTTTAAAAGGAATCTTGACTTAAGATTTTTTAAATTAAAATTTTAGATTAGGTAGTTTAATTTTAGCTAAATTCCTTTTTTGTTGAGGTTTTATTTTATGAAGACTTTCTTTTTCTAAAATTGAGTTTCCAGCCAATTGGAAATTGCCACCTCCCCTTTCCTTATCAATCCATAATACTTTCCCAAACTAAATTCTTATAAAATTCAAAGACCTCCCAAGCTAGAAATCGTGGAAGTCCCTTTTTAAGCCTTATAATATTATAAGAAATAAAATGTTTAATTGCACTTCTAAATAATAGAACTTTAGACTTCTAACAAATTAAATTAAATGTTTGAGCACTAGGCTAGGTTACTAACTATGAACTATTTTCCAAATCAAATTATATATGTTATAAATAAAACCCTAATTCTATACTTAGGTAAGGAATAATTCAAATTAAGGGTGTTACACTAGGGCACACTACTTACCATCATGTGTGCACCCTAGCAAGTCCAAGATCCTACACTTCAACTTGCGTCAATCCTGTATTAAGTAAAAAGACCAAATTACCCCTAGTCCAAAATTAGGGTATTACAATTCTCCACCCCTTAACAAAATTTCGTCCTCGAAATTTAAACTTACCTGGATCGCTGAATAAATGCGGGATATTACAGTCCATCCCCCTTAAAGAAATTTTGTCCTCGAAATTTACATATCAAGATCTCTAAACAGTTGCGGATACTTGGATCGCATGTCATCTTCTTTCTCCCACAATCATTTGAATATCATGATTCCTCCAGAGAATCGTCACAATTGAATTAGTATGGTTATATAGGACTTGCCCTTTGTGATCCAAAGCAAATAGGTGTTTTCTCGAAATCTGAGTCACTCTCTCTGACTGCCCATCAATTATTGGTCAAGATAATATGTTTAGAAATTTAACCAATTTACTAAATCAGACTCCAAAAATTCAACTTTGATCAAACTAAATCTATTGACCAATATAAATAATATCCAACATGGTAACTTGGTTCTTGGTTCAAATCTCATGATGTCTTGGAGGTTTTTTGGTGCAGGCCGGTTAGGCAGTGGATCAAGCTCAACATCGATGGCAGCTCGATCAGGAACCCAGGAAGGGCAGGCGTGGGGGGTGTGTTTCAAAATCATCAAGCCCAAGTCATGCATTCCTACTGCAGATACCTGGGGGTTTCGAATAACTTTGTGGCGGAGTTTGAGGCTCTGTTAGACGGGCTTTTAATTGCTTGGGAGAGTGGCTTCATGGACCTTTGGATTGAATATGATTCAGCAGCTTTGGTGTTGGCCATTCAACACTCAAACATTCCGTGGTTTGCGCTCCAAAGATGGCAGGCTCTCAAGCCTTTCCTTGACTCCTGCAATTGGAAAATCTCGCATTGCTTTAGGGAAGCAAATACTATCGCAGACTATTTGGCAAAGCATGCGGCGATTAACGGAGTGTCTTCTACTAACTACCTCTTTCCTAGTCATATTGTAGATCATTTGGCTCGTGATGCTATGGGCTTGCCTAGATATAGATTTGTTATGATTTAGGGGAGCTGGCTGGCTGGTCCAGTCTGTGTTTGTGTTTTGCTTTCGGTTTCTTCTTGTTTTTTGGAGTTGTGACTCTTTTGCCTTTTCTTTAATACAAGGATCTTCTAGCAAAAAAAAACTTGGTTCTTGGTTAAAACGTTGTATCACTAAACTGAACTAAAATCAATCTTATTATTCTTGCACTACTGATGTCATAGGCAAACCTGGCCAAATAAGTCTTTAAACTTCCTGGACATTATGTCTATATCTTTATTTATTCAATCATAGTCTATATCAAAGGTCCAAAATAAACTTTGCTATAGCTGAACCACTCACACTTGAGTTAGACTGACCAATAAATTGACCCATAATTGACTTGGTCCTCAACCATTCGACATTTATCCATATAGAATCACTCAAGCTCAAACCATTTAAGTTCTTTTGTGTGAACCAACTAGAATCATAAATCACCTAATCTCGCATACATGCACCTCAGAATATAAGTCAAATTGTTTTTACCTTAGCATGTTCCACTGATAAGTTTTCAAAATATTTTTAGGGTATCACACACACACACACACACACACATATATATATATATATATATATTCTCTGCACTGGGGACGCAAGATGTGCCAAGACACATGGGGACCAAAATGACCGCCTCTGCCCCCTGAATGACTGAAATGGCTGTTGTATCCCACCCCATGTGTATCGGCGCAACCTGCTCCCCCGTACACTCCCAGGCGGAGAACATCACCTTATATATATATATATATATATATATATTTCTAAAGGAACCATTGTTATCCTCTCAAGTGCATTGCACTGCCCAATGCACTGTTAAAGTGCATTGGACGGTGCACCTCACTTGTGCATTCGAAATGTGTTGTGGCTGTTTAATCCATAGTTGGAAAACCAGGTTTTCTGACTCAACTCGCCTTTCAAAAAACCTTGGTGACTCGGCCTTGTCAAACCCAATCATGGTGACTCACTTTTTTTTTTCTTATTTTTTATGCAATAAATATGAATAAATTAATAAAAATTACAAAAACATAGAAAAATTATGGAAAAAAAAGTAATCACATATCAATGCATTTTGAGTTTATTCCATTGAACAATAGAAGGGAGACGAGGAGTTAAGGGTTTTTTACTGTTTTACAACACAAATTTACTATTTTACTCAACTCAATTTCTAAGTGAATCGGCTTTATGGCTTTTTTTTTAAATGACTAAAATCGCAAAGTCTATCATGACTCGGGTAAAAATACTGAGTCTGATAACTTATGACCGAGTCTCATCATTTTTTACCCTAACATAGTTTACTCGACTCTTGACCAAGTTTTCCAAAATTTTGACTCGACTTAGGAAACTCGGCCAAATCAAAACCCGGTTTTTCAACTATGACTTTAATCTCGACAATTTCTGAATCTGACTGTCATAGTTGCATTTAGCAATGGTAAAGTTTAACCATTTCTATTTACAAACTATTTGCAACATTATCTTGAACTCTCTTTGATTTATTCCAGGCTTTCTCTCCATCATTGTTCTCCTATTTTGGATAGGCTCAAGAAAAGGCTTCAGTTGTGGAAGAGCAAAGCCCGTTCATTCACAGGCCGTTTGGATATTGTTCGAGCTATGATGCAGGCTTCATATCTTTATTGGACTAGAATATATGGCCTTCCCGGCTATGTGATTTGGATGATTGAGTCCATCATGTGTGCCTTGTTGTGGAAGGGAAGTGACAATACTAAATTCCTTCACACCATCAGCTGGACGTCAGTTTTCCTTCCAAAGAAGGAGGGAGGACTAGGTCTAAAGAGAGTGAAAGATGTAAATAAAGCGGGTCTTCATACGCTTCTTTGGAAAATTGTTAAAAAGAGAGAAGGTTTATGAACTCAGTGGATTTATTTTAAATACTTCAAGAAAGACTCTATTTGGACAGTCAAATGCGGTTCTGATGCTTTTTGGGTTTGGAAAAAGATTCTAAAGTTGAGACATTTGGTTCAAGATCACATAGTTAATTTTCAAGATTGATGATGGAATGTCCACAAGACTTTGGTTAGACAATTGGCACCCATGTGGAGTCCTTCTCTCAGTGTTTGGAGATAGAATTAAGTATGACCGGCGCTAAAAGGATGGCACTTGTCTCTTCGATCATCTATAATGGGTCTTGGAGACCCAGTCCTTTAATTTCTTCAGATCTTTAATTTGTCTTGGAGCAACTTCAGCATATTGGTAGAAGGCCTCCGGCAACGGTGATATTGTTAAATGGAACCCCTCTACCAATAAGATGTTCCCTTCAGCGTCGGCGTGGGAGCTTATTAGATCTAAAGGAACCATTGTTTCTTGGTGGAACTTGATTTGGTTTACTCACCACATCCCCAGACATAGCTTCATTACATGGTGTGCCCTCACTAGTTCCCTCCCCACTCAGGAGTTCCTTTCCCACAGGAACATCTCTATCCCCAATTGTTGTCTCTGTTGGAATGATATGGAGAATATTGATCTTTTGTTCTTTAATTGCCCTTATTCCAAGGCTATTTGGGCTGGAGTTATTCGCAAGTGTTGCCCTTCTCATGTGCCCCTCTCTTCCTTTGCCAGAGAGTGGAGTTGGATTAGACAAGAGTTTAAAGGAAAGTCGATATGTTATAGGGCTGTAAAGATGATTTTTTGTGCTACTATTTATCATCAACGTAGACGGACCCCCTTTTCTCGGTCTCATATGTAGATTCAGAGTGCCATTGAGTTTGATGTCAGAACTAAGATCAATCTTCATGCTTCGGACTTAGATTGCTTCAAGAATCATCATATTGCTACTTCTTGGGGTCTTCAGATCAGGCTCTATTAAACCTTTTGCTGCTTTGTTGTTTTTTGTTTGTGGCTTGGCCTCTTGATCCATTTGAGTTGTTGTATCTTCTTTGCTTTCTTTATTAACAGTTTGTATTCATCCAAAAAAACTATTAGCAACAATAATTACAATTGTTGAATCATTCCTATTATTTTTGGGACAGAGAAGCTACAAATTGGAGTTTCTTTTTTCTTTTCCTATTTCTTAGCAACTTTTTTGTTCCGGTTCATTTCCAAGAACCAAAAAATGAACCGGTCTTAAGAAACAGATTTCTCTTATTTTTTTGTTCCCAAGAAAAAAAAAAATAAAGAGAAATAGAGAAACAAATGTGTTATCATGCAGGCCCTTAATCATTATCTATATATTGCAAAACCAAATAGCGACCTTTAAGTATAAGAAGATTTTTTTTTTTTTGGTTCAGTGGGACCCGCTACTAGGCAGCCAAGGGATGGGCACGAAGGGGGTCAGCCTTTGATGTGGGGGAGGGTACATGGGTTGGGGATGGAAGGGGTGGAAGGTGCATATCAAGCACCGATGCAATGATGAGTACTTGATCTATTGACCAAGCATCGGGCATGCTTTCAAGCGAGCAGTGCCAAACCAACCAGAGGGAGTCTAGGTCTGTAGGGATAACAAGAAATTACAAGCTGGGTGCCGTTAGAAACGTGTTTGTTCTTCTCTTAGGAATACCCTTGAGAAGGGGTGCCCACTCGTCCGGGCATGTGTAATCTTGTTCAATGATTTTGGATTACACTTTTTTTTTAAAAAAAAAAATTTATGGGAGGAACAATGAGTTGGACAAAGATGGAGAAGCAAATTTGAGTGTGGATTAGAAAAATAAAAAAGCAAACGGAACTCGAAATACAAAATTATATCTTGTATTTTTTTATTTTTTTTCTTCTTGAAATCTTCTTTTTCAAGAAGGCAAAGAAAAAAAGAAAGATTATCTTATTGACATTTCTGTCAAATAATTTTATTACTTTACATTTTTTTGGCATTTTTCGTATAACGTGCCTTTTTTTTTTTTTTTTTTTTCTTTCAATGGAGGTAAATTTTGTGATTTAATGTTGATATACCTAAATATAGCCACCCAATGATGTCACACCACGTCACTATTGTCAGGGATGGTCCGATGGATAAAAGCCCACCGAGCCACACTCACGTCTGCGCCAATCGACCCGGAATCAAGGATTCAATTACATAAGGGGATTATCCATCACATGGGGATTGACTAATCCTATTCTTAATATGCCGCTATTAGTTAGAGCCACACTCCTATTCTTGGTTGGATTGGATGTTCCAAATTCCAACAACCATTTGTGACTTCGGTAGGGGTGCCCTTCTTGTCTCAGGAATACCCTTGAGATGCTCTAGGGCTGCTGTCCTTTGGTTGTAATTATTCTTTTTCTTGCTCAGTAAATTTGATATATCGATAAATTAAAACACAAAAAAAAAAAAAAGAACATAACCAAGCTTGAACTTCATACTCAGTGCATAGCAAACCTGTTCATAATTATTAATTATGTGGTACACACCGGTCTTACAGTCCTAGTGCCTAACCCCCACTTGCATTGCATCTTTCAAAACAACTAAACAGGGGAAGGGCCATTATTTTTATTTTAGTAAACTGCTTATTTGCCACACACACACGCACATAGAACAGGTCCAAACACTGTTACCGGATTAAGCCATCATCTGCTGGAACTCAGGGAAATCAATCACACCATCGCCATTGAGGTCGAATGCCTTTATGATGCTCTTGCACTCTTCATTTGACATTTTGAATATCCTCTGCAAATCCTCTGATGTAATGGACCCAGACGTCTTCCCAGCGAACATCTGAAAGCCTCTTTTCAGATCATCATCCCCACCTTGACGCTCCATCAACATTGCAAAATCATCAAAGCTGAGCGTCAAACTGTCACCGCCTGCTGCAACGAGTTCATTGGTCACAGCTTGAGCCTCCTCAGGTGACATGAACTCCTTTTTGGAGGCAAGGTAGGATCTGAGTTCAGATCCTTCAATTTTCCCATTACCATTAGTATCCAAGTAACGAAATATTTGTTGGAGTTCATCATTTCTTGATTGTTTTTTGGAATTCTGAAGGCGATGGACACTTAGCACAAAGCTCTTGTTGGAGAAGCATTTGGATAATGTGGCCTTGGAAACAACAGCTGTTGCCATTAGAGTAGCTAGGATTGAACGTCGAGAGTAGTATTTGTTGCTTCTTGTTGCCTCTTGCTCTTTGCTGTGATGGAAATGGAAGAACATGCAAAGAGACTTATATAGAGACTTCACGGTAAGTACCAAAGAAAGAATCAGATTCTAGTGCTTAAAAAGGACTGGTCTAGGTTAAAAGTTCCCATATTATTGAATTGTTGGAATATTTGCCTAGATAAGCATTCATTGGAGTGTTGCTTAAAGACAAATCATTTTTAGTGTGAGAAAGAATAAGTATCCATAGCTTAAAAAAGGACTGGTTGTTGAAAAAAGTTCCCAAATTATTGTCATATTCGCCCAACAATCCCAAAGGTGTATGCATGGGTTGGGTCCCAGATTTGAGTGATGATGAACATTCTTGCATCCACATTCCTAAAATTTTGATTATAGGTAACACTGTAACATAAACTAATTAATAAAGAACATTATATGCCAAATTTACTCGCTAAACATGGAAGAATTAACTGCATCCATGCTTAGGAGAGAAGCATAAACCACTGTTTCTGCCGTGATAGTGGCAGTATATATACCTATGAGTCTAAGGAAATTTAAAGGAATTTGTGAATAGAGATACTTGAGCTAGCTTAGTCTACGAGGATGATACTTTATTTTGAAATGGTGTGTGGTGGTGTGTGAGGCCTGATTTTGATTGGAGAGCCTCTCCCAACCTTGAACCTAACAAAGTGGAACCTCTACCCGGAGAGATTCGGACAAACTACCCTAAAATGACAAAATTTCCCTTGGTAGGGTTTCACTAGCTAAATGACTTTAGAATCGGCCCAAACTTTACAGTTTCCTGTAATTGGTGTCACTGCCATTGTAAATACAGTCAGAGCTGCTAGGAACGCTAGGAACACTTTCTAGTCACTGCTAGATGTCTGACAACTCATCTAGAGTGTTGCCTGTACTTGACTGACCTTTGTAACTACCATGGACTGCCACTATCACTGTACTAAAACAAGATGCACTGTGTTCACAAAAACAACACACATGCACTGTGTTGACAACAATGATAACCAACACATAGACACTACCATGTGCACTACGTGTTCAACATGAAAAATTAAGGGAAAAAAAATAAGACTCACGAAGAGATAGTCAAAATCACACTGTCACTTTGGCCTTCCCATCCACAATGTATCTATTGCAGCTGTTGTTGGGCAAATCTTTCTTCGATCCATTATTACAGTGAATTTTTTTTTAATCAATCAATCAAGTTTATAAGAATTGAAAAGAAGCTTTAGATACGTATCTATGGTTAGTTGGTCATTCTCTCTATATTGCAAAACCAAATAGCAACCTTAGATATAAGAAAAAGGGAAAATTATGTCCCCCTCCCCTATACTTTGCCCTAATTACACATTCCTCCCCTTGTTTTTCCCACCTTACATTCGATTCCCCTATAGTTTTCGAAAAATTACTAATTCCTCCCCTGCCGTTAGCATCTGTCTGTTATGTGCTGACATGGCGTAGTTAGATTTTTTATAATACCCAAATTAACCCTTGACCATTGTGAGATGACCCATTTACCCTTTTGATAAAAAGCCAAAATAACAAGGGAAAGGGAGAATGACTTGCCCTATCTTCCATCTCCAAGCTTCATCTTCAACCTTTGAGGCGTGAAATCCCCGGTGACGATACCCCTACCATTGCCTGAGTAGGGTTTAAACTCAGTTCCAATTCGAATCTTCAAGGTATTTGAAGAGCAAAATGCAGAGGTGTTGGCTGCTAGTGTCAGTAGTTAAGGACCAGATGTTGACGCCAACGATCACTGCACTGGTGAACGGCGATGGATACGCAGATGCTAAAATTATAGTAGAGCAAATCAAAGGATACCTCACTTTCATAACCTCCTGAGTTCTGGCATGATGCATCTTATTCTTCTTCATCAGTTCTTAATTCAATATAGACCATGTCTATTTAATTATTAAATACATAAATATATGTATATGTTAACGTGTATATTGAAGATAAGGGTGGACCGGGTCTATGACCGGGCCACCAAGATTCATTGGTGATAAAGCTTCCCTAATTATCTCCTATATCTAAGATATTCTACGAAATATGTTTCCTGATTTGATCACCAAAATTGTTGGTGATATCCTAAAATATCCTACTATACTTACCTCCTGTAATTGTGCATTCACCCTCTATATATTTGGGTGCCAATTGATGTAAAATTCATTCGATCATATTGAAATATATGGCTGTGTAGACCTTGGATCCGTGGATGTAGGGCTTATGGCCTGAACCATGTAAAACTTGTGTTCTTCTTCTTCCTTTACTCTCTTCCATTTTTTATGTCTAATATCATAAACTTAACATATACGTACCCATCCATATGTTCAAAATTAACAATCAAAGTATAAAAAAAGAAAAGAAAATATACCTTAAATAATAAAATTGAAAAAAATATAGATTTTTTGTATCAACTCAAATATCGATCGTTAATCAATCGGAAAAAATAAAATTAAAACCCAAAAAATCCAGTAAATAGTACAAATAATTGAGTTAAAGATAATTATTTGTGACAAATATTGCAAAAAATACAACCAAAATTATGACATAATTATAAAGGCTATAATTAGTATTAAAATATTAGAAGTAATAGCAGTAATGTTTGAAACAATTTTTTCTCAATAAAAATAAAATATATCAATGGAAATAAAAAACCTGCTGAAAAGGTATAGATAGCAGTAGTTTTTATTATTGCTACAATTTAAGTCATTTAGCAATGGGCGGGCAACCAATTATTTGGTGGGATAATTTGACAGGGGGATTTTAGTTTATTTTTATTTAGTAGGGAGGTCATTTATACGGAGGAGGAGAGAGACAAGACACTATGGCGCTAGCGCACAGGCTACACTCCCGGCCAAGAAACTTTCTTCTTATAGATATGTATGTATGTATAAAATAAAAAATCGGTAGATGAAATCAAACTAGCTCCTCGCATGAGATATATATGTATGGTTAGTTGGTCATTCTATTTTTATTACAAAAGCAAATAGTAACTATTGGGGATAAGTAATGCAGCTTGGTTGAAAGATACGGATCAGGAGAGCAACTAACCGAGCACACCAAAAGAATAACTGATGGAATCGATCCAAAAGAACCCTCAATTCTTCAAGATCGAAGGAGAAACTCACCGTGGTTTCTTTGGTAAACAAGAATTCTGCTAGGTTCTAAAAATCCTCACAAAGAAGAACGTTTCTTTTTATTATCCAAAAATTATTCCCTACAGCCAAATACGTTGGCTTTTAAATAGCCTCAATTAAAACCCATTGAAATTAAAATACTATTCAAACTCAAAAGCTAATAACGTGGAGGTGTTATTCCTAACTAAGGACACCTAGTAAAGAACAAACTCTAAACTTCTAAACTCCTATTAAAATAAAGAAATAACAACTTCCTACTTGATCTCTAAAACAGCTCATCACCAAAACTCAAAACAACTACTAATAACGTACTACTAGTGCTGGTGTTCTATACGTGTAGGCTTGATTGGCTTAGCTGGACCATCGCCTCCTTTACGAGCTTGAATCTGTGCAGACCGCCTAATGGCCTTGGGATGATTGTGGGTCGTCTCCACCTCATTTGCGATAGTATTCGGGCCTGCATCAATAAGACGACTTTTTTTATAGGGGGTTCTAGTGGTCATGCTTCGAGGACAGCCAGGGGGTGGACACCGAGGGAGAAGCCCGATGTGGGGGAGAATGTTGGAGTGTGTCCATCAAACCTGGATTATTTTGAAAAAAACAAATTTAATATTGATTATTGGATGAATTTATTTACGGACTTATATGGTTGTTCCACGGGTTTTCACTCAAAATAGTTCTCTACTAGGAATAGGACCTGTTCATATGGTCGTTAGGTTGTATGTCACTATAAAAGTAGTTTTCAGAGCATAAATGTAACCACACATTATTTCTAGGTATAGAAAAGAATCTAATACAAATTCTCACATGTGTTACTGCCTATCGTATTTAGGAGAGATGCGTACCCATCACCAATCCTTTAACCTGGGAGATTGTATCGTTACGGTGTTATATTACGCGTTTTGGTACACCAACGGTTGATGTCATGTGGACTATATATTGATGTGTTGGATTCGTGATATATATCGCATCGTGAATGAAAGAGATGCTCAATATGAAATCCACTATCCTTAATTGGGGAATATCAAGTGAACGTTCATGTTGGCTTTGCTTTGGATTGAAGCTTGAAAAATAAAACAACTTTCAATCCCCATTGTTGCTCGAGTATGGAAGAACTATTATCTGAATTGGAGGAACAACATTTATGGTTCTCAGGTATCATATGTTTCCCATTTAATTTTTGTTATGAGAAGAGATCTCAAACTTGAATGCAAAGGTAAATATCCAATCCGATTCCGTTGCACATTCGGTTAACAAGATTGGTGTTTAAATCCTAACAAATAATACATTGGGTGGGGTTGGAAAGCGTGGAAGGTGCATACCAAACACCAATGCAATGAGGAGTACTTGATTCACTAAACAAGCCACAGGCATGCTTTTAAGCAAACTATGCCAGACCGCCAGAGGAAGTCTTGGTCTGTAGGGATAACAACTAATTAGCAAATTGGGCGCTGTTTGGAGCGCGTATGTTCTTTTTAGTGTTGGAGGTGCCCTTCTTCTCTCGGGAATGCCCATGAGATGTTATAGGGCTGCTGTCCTTTGGTTGTAATAAATCGATCTCTTTTTCTTTCTCAATAATTAAATTAGATTTACCAGAAAAGACATTACGGAGCTTGAGATTCAAAGTCAGTACATAGCAAACCTATTCTTAATTATTAATTATGTGGTTCACACCTGACTTACATTCCTAGTGCCTAACCTCATTATTTTTGTTTTTGCAAATTAAACCTATTTGCCACGCACACATCGAACAGGTGTCAAATATCCAAAATACTCTTGTGAGCTGTATCAATACTCCACCGACTCTGGGAAAATTTGCTTCTTGGTTCAAAATTAGGGTATTCTTGTCTCATGGTCGAACCATTGATGAGATCTTTTTGGTTCTTTCTTTCTCGATCCACTATGAGATTTGTGTTTGTTTATCCTTAAGTGAGTAGTTGTCTTGTTGGCTGTCGCCCTTTCATGGGTCTGTCTGTGTGAGACTTCTTTAGTTGTTTCTTCTCTTGTTTTTTGTATTCTTTGTATAGTTTCTCTGTTTTTTTTTTCAATAAAGCGATATTACCTATCAAAAAAAACAAAAAATACTCCACTGACTTTTGTGACTGGCATAATCTCCCTCTGGCATGCTTTCAAGTGAGCAGTGCCAAACCGCCAGAGCAAGTCTAGGTCTATAGGGATAAAAAGAAATTACAAGCTGAGTGCTGTTTGGAGCGTGTTTGTTCTTCTTAGTTGTGGAGGTGCCCTTCTTCACTCAAGAATGCCCTTGGCATGCTCTAGGGCTGCTGTCCTTCTTTTGTAAATATTTATCTTTTTCTTTTGGAATATAATTGATTTACTCGAATAATAATAAATAAAAAACACAGACATCACCAAGCTTGAGCTTCATAGTCAGTACATAGCAAACCTGTTCTTAATTATTAATTATGTGGTAGACACCTGACTTACAAACCTAGTTCCTAACCCCACTTGCATTGCAGCTTTCTGACTAAAATAGGGGAAAGGCCATTATTTTTATTTTTGTGAACTGATTTGTCACACAGACACACATAGAACAGGTGCAAACATTGATACCGGATTAAGCCATCATCTGCTGGAACTCGGCAAAATCAATCACACCATTGCCGTTGCGGTCGAATGCCTGTATGATGCTCTTGCACTCTTCATTTGACATTTTGTTTCCAAGGCGACCGAATATCCTCTGCAAGCCCTCTGATGTAATGGACCCAGAATTCTTCGTAACGAACATCTGAAACCCTCTTTTCAGATCATCATCCCCACCTTGACGCTCCATCAACATTGCAAAATCATCAAAGCTGAGCATCAAACTGTCGCCGCCTGCTGCATCGAGTTCATTGGTCACACCTTGAGCCTCCTCGGTGACATGAACTCCCTTTTGGAGGCAAGGTAGGATTTTGGTTTAGATCCTTCGATTTTCCCATTACCATCAGCATCCAAGTGACGAAATATTTGTTGGAGTTCATCATATCTTGATTGTTTTTTGGAATGCTGAAGGCGATGGACACTTAGCACGAAGCTCTTGTTGGAGAACCATTTGGATAATGTTGTCTTGGAAACAATAGCAGTTGCCATTAGAGTAGCTAGGAACGTTGAGTAGTATTTTTTTTCTTCTTGCCTGTTTCTCTTTGCTGTGATGGAAATGAAAGAGCATGCAAAGAGACTTATATAGAGACTTTGATAGGATGGAGACTTCATGGTAAGTAAAAAAGAAAGAATCAGATTCTAGAGTTTATAAAGGACTGGTCTAGGTTAAAAGTTCCTCAATATTGAATTGTTGGAATATTTGCCTAAATAAACATTCATGGGAGTGTTGGTTAAAGACAAATCATTTTCAGTGTGAGAAAGAATAAGTATCCAGAGCTTAAAAAGGACTGGTTGTTGTAAAAAGTGTATGCATGGGTTGGGTTCCAGATTTGAGTGATGATGAGCATTCTTGATTCCACATTCAAAAGTCATACAAATACAAGGTTTAGTTTATACATCAACTTACAATGGGGTGGAACCTCAAAAAACAAGTATGTAAAATCCTTAATTTACAAATAAACAAGTTTTGGGAGGAAATTAACAAATAATAACTAATCTAATCTTCTTCTCTACCAAACAAAATTGTACAAATGAAGCATATGATTCAGTGCCTCTTGGGTGTCAATTTCAAATATGAATAGCCAAACTACATATATGACACAACACGGTTAAGGATACGTGGTGTTGTACTAGTTGGGTATTATAACTTCTGAATATAAAAGAACTAGAAAATTAAATAAGTTATGTATATATGTTATATGATACCTAAACATGGATGAAGTTATAACTTGGTGTTTCAATTTATTTATTTTTGTGCATTGGGCTCGAAAGAGACTATTTTTGTCATTTTGTAAGGATATCTTAATTCAATTTTACCCAAAATGGCTTGTATGAGATGAATTTAATGTGATCTAAGACAAACTATTTACCAAAAATTAAGATCATACGAATATAGTATATTGTTGTTTGTTGACACAAACATGACTCGTTTATCATATCCTGTTCATTAGGGATGAAGAGATTCCAACACAACACGAAGATGTCCTGACATGACCTATTGCCACACCTAGTTGCCCTGGTACCTAAGAGATACTCTTAATATACAATATCATGGTCATGTAAAAGCATATGTGAGTGGATAGCGATTGGGTCACCATAATCATATCAAATGGCACTACAAAACTAATGCTACACAGGGGCAATAATTATCACCGATGAGGAAATAATAGAAGTCTACCATTTTGGTAGCCCTATCAATCCTATCTATTGAATATGTATAAACATTTGTCTTCTTCTTCTCTTAAACAGATCCAGTTATGCTTGTACTTGCAGCTTCTGAGTTCTTGTATTAACTTGCACAGAAATTTTATTTAAACATATAAAGTAGTTATAAATTCCATACTCAAAAAGTAACATGGGTGTATTTAAAGAATGATCTGATTTGTTTATCTTCAACAAGATAAATAGCATTTCACTGGTTCTTATTTTCTTGATCTGAACATGGTAATGATAAATTTATTTTAATTGAATTTTAGAAAGAAATATGCACAAAAACATGCTTATGTGTCATATATACTTGGTTAGGCTGAATCTTGATTCAACATATATATTTTAGTAGGTCTTGTTGAATGAACTGTCAGGATGAACAAATATTTATCATTTGCTATTTTCCTTCCCCGGACTTCCTCTTACGTCCCTTCTACTCTCTCTCTCTCTCTCTCTCTCTCTCTCTCTCTCTCTCTCTCTCTCTCTCTCACACACACACACACACACATACACACACACACACATTGTAACGCCTCCAAAACTACCCAAGTGGTTTAGGGACATTGACGGTCCACAAGATCATTTATGTCAACGAGATATAAATCGGAGTAGAACCAAAACACAAACATAAGTCTAAAATATATAGATTAAGACTTCAACTAAAGTAGGGTAGTCAAACTAAGCTATTACAACTTTTAAATTAAACTTAAAAATCTTAAATAAAGGTTACAATCTCCAAAATTAAATTAAACTCAAACAAACTATGAGTTCTTCTAAAATTTATAGGAAGGGTCAAGTTTCTAATAGTAGTCGTCCTTTTCTAATCCAAACGCTTCGTCCTCTTGGACCTCCTCCTCTAGTACATCCTCACATCCAGGTTCGCAGTCATAAAGTTGTTCATCTGAAAAACGGTGAGGGTAAGCTTCGAAAAAATCTTAGCAAATAAATCCACAACAACTATACAGATGGAAAAACATGCACAAATAATACAAAATGTAAAGACATACAATAATATGTGTATAATATAGATCCAAAAAAAAAAAATAAAACAAAATGATCATAACCGTATTTGGTTATCACCACTACCATAATGAAAAGTATATATGACAACAATCAACAAAAGATATTTTCAAAGAACGTAAAATAACAAACAACTAGTGTCAAGTAATTACCATACACTGGTCAAGGCCCTCATGATGGCGGCGTTTGAACTCCAGCTATGATCAACTACAACACCACTGTTCCCTCTCAACATCAAGAAACTAATGGAGAAACTAGTGACCAAACTTGCCCCAGACCGAGTCAAAGTCCCATAAGGTTTTACCAGCAATGCCCTCCCGGAGAGTTTTTTATCATCTCCCTCTTTCTAGTAGTGTCCATATAGCTCCAATAAGGGTAAACCCGTAGCTCAAAAACTCACCAACTTATCCTTACCCCAACATATTCACCAATGTCGGTAAGATAAACAACAAAATGACAATCATGGATTTGCTTATAATTTAGGGCTATACATCCAAGTTTGGAACTTAGGGTCATGACTCCCCAATTCCACCCTAACACATACTATTGAAAAGAATGAAAATAAAGTTTAAAAACAGTAACTTTCATCAATATATCAATGCATAAAGTGAAGAATAATAATAGGGAAGATTGGGCAAAATCTTCGCAATCACATATCCAATAATAACATCAATGAAAATTAAAAGGTAAACCTAAAATAAAATCAGATTTTTATGCATCATCCACAAACATCATGCATTAGGTTATAATCATGAAGAATCATTCATAGACCTTCATCATACTATCAACAAATAAGCATTGGATTCATTAGTCTATAAACATGACATTATTAAAAATTCTGCATACACATATGTGAATTAAATCATAAGGATATCATCATTCCTTGCAAGCAATTATGTGTGAACAATTTAATTGAGTAAAAGTATGAATGAAATATGTTTTTGGCATGATAAATCTCAATCTAAAACTAAATTTCAGATTTAAAATAATGTTTTAAAATAAATTTTATATGTAAGAAAAATATCAAGTATAATGGTTGAAGATATACTCATATTGTGTGAAGCGACTAGAGTTTCTATAGGTGACCTCAAATCAATGCTTCAATGATGTTAATCTACCTTTTCCTAGTTCAGAATCCCTTTAATGGAGTCCCATGAGTAAGGTAATGATGAAATCAACTTCAAGGTATTGCTTAAACTCGGATTGGAGAAACACAGATTTTTTGACAGAATAACCTACCTTCAATAAATCAGCGATATCTCTCTTCTTAGATATTCGTTTGGGCTGATTCAAGTTGGGTTTCTAAAATAAGAGATGAGGCTATGTTTTATTGTGAAATTAGATTTTCTCAATTTGGCTCCAAAAGGGTCAAAATTCGATGTCAAATGGCTGATTCTATACAGTCTGAATCTCCTTCTTCTCCTTTCTTCTTTTTCTTCTTCTTCTTCTCTTCTTCTTCTTCTTCTTCTGCTTCTTCTCTTCTTCTTCTTCTCTTCCTCTCTATAGTCCAAGAATTTTCCTCTCTTGCTCTTTATCTCTCTCTCAAATTTATGATAAAGGGAATGGGGTTTGAGATTTGGTTATTGGGATTTAATCCTAACAAAAAATAAAGAGATGAGAAGAATTCTATTTAGTCTCTAACTAGATCTCTTTACTTTTCCTCCAATGAAAAAATTTTAAAAGGAAACTTGACTTAAGATTTTTTAAATTAAAATTTTAGATTAGGTAGTTTAATTTTAGCTAAATTCCTTTTTTGTTGAGATTTTATTTTGTGAAGACTTTCTTTTTCCAAGATTGAGTTTCCAGCCAATTGGAAATTGCCACCTCACCTTTCCTTATCAATCCATAATACTTTTCCTAACTAAATTCTTACAAAATTCAAAGACCTCCCAAGCTAGAAATCGTGGAAGTCCATTTTTAAGCCCTATAAAATTATAAGAAATAAAATGTTTAATTGCACTTCTAAAGAATAGAACTTTAGACCTCTAACAAATTAAATTAAATGTTTGAGCACTAAGCTAGGTTACTAACTATGAACTATTTTCCAAATCAAATTATATATCTTATAAATAAAACCCTAATTCTATACTTAGGCAAGGAATAATTCAAATTAAAGGTGTTACACAAGGGCACACTACTTACCAACATGTGTGCATCCCAGCAAGTCCAAGATCCTACACTTCAACTTGCGTCAGTCCTGTATTAAGTAAAAAAATCAAATTACCCCTAGTCCAAAATCAGGGTATTACAATTCTCCACCCCTTAACAAAATTTCGTCCTCAAAATTTAGACTTACCTGGATCGCTGAATAAATGCAGGATATTATAGCCCATCCCCCTTAAAGAAATTTCGTCCACGAAATTTACATATCAAGATCTCTAAATAGTTGCAGATACTTGGATCGCATGTCATCTTCTTTCTCCTACAACCATTTGAATATCATGATTCCTCCAGAGAATCATCACAATTGAATTAGTATGATTATATAGGACTTGCCTTTTGCGATCCAAAGCAAATAGGTGTTTCCTCAAAATCTGAGTCACTCTCTCTGACTGCCAATCAATTATTGGTCAAGACAATATGTTTAGAAATTTAACCAATTTACTCAATCAGACTCCAAAAATTCAACTTTGATCCGACTAAATCTATTGACCAATATAAATAATATCCAACATGGTAACTTGGTTCTTGGTTCAAATCTCATGATGTCTTGGAGGTTTTTTGGTGCAGGCCGGTTAGGCAGTGGATCAAGCTCAACATCGATGGCAGCTCGATCGGGAACCCAGGAAGGGCAGGCGTGGGGGGTGTGTTTCGAAATCATCAAGCCCAAGTCATGCATTCCTACTACAGATACCTGGGGGTTTCAAATAGCTTTGTGGCGGAGTTTGAGGCTCTGTTAGACGGGCTTTTTATTGCTTGGGAGAGTGGCTTCATGGACGTTTGGATTTAATCTGATTCGGCAGCTTTGGTGTTGGCCATTCAACACTCAAACATTCCGTGGTTTGCGCTCCAAAGATGGCAGGCTCTCAAGCCTTTCCTCGACTCCTGCAATTGAAAAATCTCGCATTGCTTTAGGGAAGCAAATCCTATCGCAGACTATTTGGCAAAGCATGCGGCGATTAACGGAGTGTCTTCTACTAACTTGCCCTTTCATAGTCATATTGTAGATCAGTTGGCTCGTGATGCTATGGGCTTGCCTAGATATAGATTTGTTATGATTTAGGGAGCTGGCTGGCTGGTCCATCTGTGTTTGTGTTTTGCTTTCGGTTTCTTCTTGTTTTTGGAGTTGTGACTCTTTTGCCTTTTCTTTAATACAAGGATCTTCTGGCAAAAAAAAAAACTTGGTTCTTGGTTAAAACGTTGTATCACTAAACTGAACCAAAATCAATCTTATTATTCTTACACTACTGATGTAATATGCAAACCTGGCCAAATAAGTCTTTAAACTTCCTGGACATTATCTCTATATCTTTATTTATTCAATCATAGTCTATATCAAAGGTCCAAAATAAACTTTGCTATAACTGAACCACTCACACTTGAGTTAGACTGACCAATAAATTGACCCATAATTGACTTGGTCCTCAACCATTCGACATTTATCCATATAGAATCACTCAAGCTCAAACCATTTAAGTTCTTTTGTGTGAACCAACTAGAATCATAAATCACCTAATCTCGCATACATGCACCTCAGAATATAAGTCAAATTGTTTTTACCTTAGCATGTTCCATTGATAAGTTTTCAAAAAATTTTTAGGGTATCACACACACACACACACATATATATATATATTCTCTGCACTGAGGACGCAAGATGTGCCAAGACACATGGGGACCGAAATGAACACCTCCGCCCCCTGAATGACCAAAATGACTGTTGTATCCCACCCCATGTGTATCGGCACAACCTGCTCCCCCATACACTCCCAAGCAGAGAACATCACCATATATATATATATATATATATATTTCTAAAGGAACCATTGTTATCCTCTCAAGTGCATTGCACTGCCCAATGCACTGTTAAAGTGCATTGGATGGTGCACCTCACTTGTGCATTCGAAATGTGTTGTGGCTGTTTAATCTATAGTTGGAAAACCAGGTTTTCTGACTCAACTCGTCTTTCAAAAAACCTTGGTGACTCGGCCTTGTCAAACCCAATCATGGTGACTCACTTTTTTTTTTCTTATTTTTTATGCAATAAATATGAATAAATTAATAAAAATTACAAAAACATCGAAAAATTATGGAAAAAAAAGTAATCATATATGAATGCATTTTGAGTTTATTCCATTGAACAATAGAAGGGAGACGAGGAGTTAAGGGTTTTTTACTGTTTTAAAACACAAATTTACTATTTTACTCAACTCAATTTCTAAGTGAATCGGCTTTATGGCTTTTTTTTTAAATGACTAAAATCGCAAAGTCTATCATGACTCGGGTAAAAATACTGAGTCTGATAACTTATGACCGAGTCTCATCATTTTTTACCCTAACATAGTTTACTCGACTCTTGACCAAGTTTTCCAAAATTTTGACTCGACTCAGGAAACTCGGCCAAATCAAAACCCGGTTTTTCAACTATGACTTTAATCTTGACAGTTTCTGAATCTGACTGTCATAGTTGCATTTAGCAATGGTAAAGTTTAACCATTTCTATTTACAAACTATTTGCAACATTATCTTGAACTCTCTTTGATTTATTCCAGGCTTTCTCTCCATCATTTTTCTCCTATTTTGGATAGGCTCAAGAAAAGGCTTCAGCTGTGGAAGAGCAAAGTCCTTTCATTCGTAGGCCGTTTGGATCTTGTTCGAGCTATGATGCAGGCTTCATATCTTTATTAGACTAGAATATATGGCCTTCCCGGCTATGTGATTTGGATGATTGAGTCCATCATGTGTGCCTTGTTGTGGAAGGGAAGTGACAATAATAAATTCCTTCACACCGTCAGCTGGACCTCAGCTTTCCTTCCAAAGAAGGAGGGAGGACTAGGTCTAAAGAGAGTGAAAGATGTAAATAAAGCGGGTCTTCTTACGCTTCTTTGGAAAATTGTTAAAAAGAGAGAATGTTTATGAACTCAGTGGATTTATTTTAAATACTTCAAGAAAGACTCTATTTGGACAGTCCAATGCGGTTCTGATACTTTTTGGGTTTGGAAAAAGATTCTAAAGTTGAGACATTTAGTTCAAGATCACATAGTAAATTTTCCAGATTGATGATGGAATGTCCACAAGACTTTGGTTAGACAA
The DNA here is from genome assembly GCF_018873765.1 of Telopea speciosissima. Taxonomy (NCBI): domain Eukaryota; kingdom Viridiplantae; phylum Streptophyta; class Magnoliopsida; order Proteales; family Proteaceae; genus Telopea; species Telopea speciosissima. The sequence continues at coordinate 11,385,306 of NC_057925.1, read as the reverse complement.
TTGGCACCCATGTGGAGTCCTGCTCTCAGTGTTTGGAGATAGAATTAAGTATGACCGGCTCTAAAAGGATGGCACTTGTCTTCGATCATCTATAATGGGTCTTGGAGACCCAGTCCTTTAATTTCTTCAGATCTTTAATTTGTCTTGGAGCAACTTCAGCATATTGGTAGAAGGCCTCCGGCAACGGTGATATTGTTAAATGGAACCCCTCTACCAATAAGATGTTCCCTTTAGCGTCGGCGTTGGAGCTTATTAGATCTAAAGGAACCATTGTTCCTTGGTGGAACTTGATTTGGTTTACTCACCACATCCCTAGACATAGCTTCATTACATGGTGTGCCCTCACTAGTTCCCTCCCCACTCAGGAGTTCCTTTCCCACAGGAACATCTCTGTCCCCAATTGTTGTCTCTGTTGGAATGATATGGAGAATATTGATCTTTTGTTCTTTAATTGCCCTTATTCCAAGGCTATTTGGGCTGGAGTTATTCGCAAGTGTTGCCCTTCTCATGTGCCTCTCTCTTCCTTTGCCAGAGAGTGGAGTTGGATTAGACAAGAGTTTAAAGGAAAGTCGATATGTAATAGGGCTGTAAAGATGATTTTTTGTGCTACTATTTATCATCTTTGGTGGGAGAGAAACAAACGTAGACGGACCTCCTTTTCTCGGTCTCATATGTAGATTCGGAGTGCCATTGAGTTTGATGTCAGAACTAAGATCAATCTTCATGCTTCGGACTTAGATTGCTTCAAGAATCATCATATTGCTACTTCTTGGGGTCTTCAGATCAGGCTCTATTAAGCCTTTTTCTGCTTTGTTGTTTTTTGTTTGAGGCTTGGCCTCTTGATCCATTTGAGTTGTTGTATCTTCTTTGCTTTCTTTATTAACAGTTTATATTCATCAAAAAAAACTATTAGCAACAATAATTACAATTGTTGAATCATTCCTATTATTTTTGGGACAGAGAAGCTACAAATTGGAGTTTCTTTTTTCTTTTCCTATTTCTTAGCAACGTTTTTGTTCCGGTTCATTTTCAGGAAACAAAAAATGAACCGGTCTTAAGAAACAGATTTCTCTTATTTTTTTATTCCCAAGAAAAAAAAAAAAATAAAGAGAAATAGAGAAACAAAAGTGTTATCCTGCAGGCCCTTAATCATTATCTATATATTGCAAAACCAAATAGCGACCTTTAAGTTTAAGAAGATTTTTTTTTTTTTTTGGTTCAGTGGGACCCGCTACTAGGCAGCCAAGGGATGGGCACGAAGGGGGTCAGCCTTTGATGTGGGGGAGGGTACATGGGTTGGGGATGGAAGGGGTGGAAGGTGCATATCAAGCACCAATGCAATGAGGAGTACTTGATCTACTGACCAAGCATCGGGCATGCTTTCAAGCGAGCAGTGCCAAACCAACCAGATGGAGTCTAGGTCTGTAGGGATAACAAGAAATTACAAGCTGGGTGCCGTTAGAAACGTGTTTGTTCTTCTCTCAGGAATACCCTTGAGAAGGGGTGCCCACTTGTCCGGGAATGTGTAATCTTGTTCAGTGATTTTGGATTACACTGTTTTTTTTTTTTTTAAATTTATGGGAGGAACAATGAGTTGGACAAAGATGGAGAAGCAAATTTGAGTGTGGATTGGAAAAATAAAAAAGCAAAGGGATCTCGAAATACAAAATTATATCTTGTATTTTTTTATTTTTTTTCTTCTTGAAATCTTCTTTTTCAAGAAGGCAAAGAAAAAAAAGAAAGATTTTCTTATTGACATCTCTGTCAAATAATTTTATTACTTTACATTTTTTTGGCATTTTTCGTATAACGCGCCTTTTTTTTTTTTTTTTTTGTCAATGGAGGTAAATTTTGTGATTTAATGTTGATATACCTAAATATAGCCACCCAATGATGTCACACCACGTCACTATTGTCAGGGATAGTCCGATGGATAAAAGCCCACCGGGCCACACTCACGTCTACGCCAATCGACCCAAAATCAAGGATTCAGTTACATAAGGAGATTATCCATCACATGGGGATTGACTAATCCTATTCTTAATATGCCGCTATTAGTTACAACCACACTCCTATTCTTGGTTGGATTGGATGATCCAAATTCCAACAACCATTTGTGACTTTGGTAGGGGTGCCCTTCTTTTTTTTTTTTGATAGGTAAAATCAATTTATTCCAAAAAAAAAAAAAAAAAAAATTACAACCTAAAAAGGCAGCCTAAGAGAGATTCAAAGATCAGAACCCCAGGAAGGCCCCAACCCAAAGAAAACAACAGGAATTTACCCATAGGCCACTCCTGAAGCCTAGACCAATAACAAAAACTGGACCAAAAATACAAACAAAAGGACAAAATCATCTCACCACCGAAAATGAATGGATCCCCCACTTCTCGACAAGGAATAAATTTCTTGGAGATTTCTTACCTTACGGGATGACAGTTTTACACCGATCTTCAACATCTGCATGGATATCAAATATGAGGGAGGGCATCGGCCTTGTCCTATTCCGGAATATACGGAAGTTCCTCTCTTTCCAAATATGAGTAATAGTTGAACAAAAAGCCAGCTTGGTAATGCACCCAATAGAATCCCCATCAAATAGGGGTGCCCTTCTTGTCTCAGGAATACCCTTGAGATGCTCTAGGGCTGCTGTCCTTTGGTTGTAATTATTCTTTTTCTTTCTCAGTAAATTTGATATATCGATAAATTAAAACAAAAAAAAAGAAAAAAGAACATAACCAAGCTTGAACTTCATACTCAGTACATAGCAAACCTGTTCATAATTATTAATTATGTGGTACACACCGGTCTTACAGTCCTAGTGCCTAACCCCCACTTGCATTGCATCTTTCAAAACAACTAAACAGGGGAAAGGCCATTATTTTTATTTTAGTAAACTGCTTATTTGCCACACACACACACACATAGAACAGGTCCAAACACTGTTACCGGATTAAGCCATCATCTGCTGGAACTCAGGGAAATCAATCACACCATCGCCGTTGAGGTCGAATGCCTTTATGATGCTCTTGCACTCTTCATTTGACATTTTGAATATCCTCTGCAAATCCTCTGATGTAATGGACCCAGACCTCTTCCCAGCGAACATCTGAAAGCCTCTTTTCAGATCATCATCCCCACCTTGACGCTCCATCAACATTGCAAAATCATCAAAGCTGAGTGTCAAACTGTCGCCGCCTGCTGCAACGAGTTCATTGGTCACAGCTTGAGCCTCCTCAGGTGACATGAACTCCTTTTTGGAGGCAAGGTAGGATCTGAGTTCAGATCCTTCAATTTTCCCATTACCATTAGTATCCAAGTAACGAAATATTTGTTGGAGTTCATCATTTCTTGATTGTTTTTTGGAATTCTGAAGCCGATGGACACTTAGCACGAACCTCTTGTTGGAGAAGCATTTGGATAATGTGGCCTTGGAAACAACAGCAGTTGCCATTAGAGTAGCTAGGATAAAACGTCGAGAGAAAGAATCAGATTCTAGAGCTTAAAAAGGACTGGTCTAGGTTAAAAGTTCCCATATTATTGAATTGTTGGAATATTTGCCTAGATAAACATTCATTGGAGTGTTGCTTAAAGACAAATCATATTTAGTGTGAGAAAGAATAAGTATCCAGAGCTTAAAAAAGGACTGGTTGTTGTAAAAAGTTCCCAATTATTGTCGTATTCGCCCAACAACCCCAAAGGTGTATGCATGGGTTGGGCCCCAGATTTGAGTGATGATTAACATTCTTGCATCGACATCCCTAGAATTTTGATTATAGGTAACACTGTAACATAAACTAATTAATAAAGAACATTATATGCCTAATTTACTCACTAAACATGGAAGAATTAACTGCATCCACGCTTAGGAGAGAAGCATAAACCACTGTTTCTGCTGAGATAGTGGCAGTATACCTATGAGTCTATGATTATATAATGATAACAATAAGTGTACCTAGTGAGATCTAAGTTAAGGAAATTTAAAGGAATTTGTGAATAGAGATACTTGAGCTAGCTTAGTCTACGACGATGATACTTTATTTTGAAATGGTGTGTGGTCGGGCAGCTTATAAGACTGGGGAATCGGTTTCCAACAGTGCCCTCCCAAGATACATTGAAGATCAGCTGGCTCATGATGCCATGGGTTTGCCGAGATTTAGATTTCAGTAATGTGGGGGTACATCCTTGTTTTCTGCCACCTTCCTTAGTGGTTGTTTGAGATTCGGTGCTAGTGCCTGGATTTAGTTCCTTTTGTATTTCTGTTGGTTCTCTTAATACAATGATCCTTTAGCAAAAAAAAAGAAATGGTGTGTGGTGGTGTGTGAGGCCTGATTTTGATTGGAGAGCCTCTCCTAACCTTGAACCTAACAAAGTGGAACCTCTACCCGGAGAGATTTGGAAAAACTACCCTAAAATGACAAAATTTCCCTTGGTTGGGTTTCACTAGCTAAATGACTTTAGAATCGGCCCAAACTTTACAGTTTCCTGTGTCACTGCCATTGTAAATACAATCAGAACTGCTAGGAACGCTAGGAAGACTTTCTAGTCACTGCCTGCACTGCTAGATGTCTGACAACTCATCTAGAGTGTTGCTTGAACTTGACTGTCCTTTGTAACTACCATGGACTGCCACTATCACTGTACTGAAACAAGATGCACTGTGTTCACAAAAACAACACACATGCATTGTGTTGACAACAATGACAACCAACACATAAACACTACCATATGCACTGCGTGTTCAACTTGAAAAGTTAACGGAAAAAAAAAAAACAAGAACACACAAAGAGATAGTCAAAATCACTGTCACTTTTGCCTTCCCATCCACAATGTAGCTATTGCACCTGCTGTTGTGCAAATCTTTCTTCGATCCATTATTACAATGAATTTTTTTTTAATCAATCAATCAAGTTTAGAAGAATTGAAAAGAAGCGTTAGATACGTATCTATGGTTAGTTGGTCATTCTCTCTATATTGCAAAACCAAATAGCAACCTTAGATATAAGAAAAAGGAAAAATTATGTCCCCCTCCCCTGTACTTTGCCCTAATTACACGTTCCTCCCCTTGTTTTTCCCACCTTACATTCGATTCCCCTATTGTTTTCGAAAAATTACTAATTCCTCCTTTGCCATTAGCATCTGTCTGTTATGTGCTGACGTGGCGTAGTTAGATTTTTTATAATACCCAAATTAACCCTTGGATTGTGAGATGACCCATTTACCCTTTTGATAAAAAGCCAAAATAACAAGGGAGAATGACTTGCCCTATCTACCATTTCCAAACTTCATCTTCAACCTTTAAGCCGTGAAATCCCCGGCGACGATACCCCTACCATTGCATGAGTTTGGTCCATGTAAATTGACCCTTTTACCCTTCCCATCTTTTTTTTTTTCTTCTTCTTCTTCTCCTCCTGCAACACCTTTTTGCAACTTCCATGAAATGATTGATATCCTAGAAACCCTGGAGGGCCTACATATCATAACTCCGCTTTTTTGAGAAGCAATATAGAGAAGATTAGTAGATTATAGAAAAAACTAAAAACTAGGAACTTTAGAGAGAGAGAGAGAGAGAGAGAGACGATGCAACAGGGAAGTAGCAGAGGAATTGGAATCGCTATTGAGGATCACGGACCACAGTAAACTGATGGCTGAAAATCGCTACATGGATGGAAAATTCACCAGCTACTGTGGTAGGAAAACTCACCAGCATTTCTAAATCGGCTCTGAATCATCGTAATCAGTCGTAAATCGTAGTAAATCGAAACTCTAAAAAATAAAGACACAATGTCAAATTCTTTTTTGGGTTTAAACTCAGTTCCAATTAAGATTCAAATCAAACCTTGCAAGACTTGCAAAAAATGAGCAAACCCTTTTCACTTTCAGAAAATCCAATTTACTTCAAGATCAATAATATTCAACCAAATCTCGAAAATTTGTCAAATTCTAGGGTTTAAACTCAGTTCCAATTCAAATCTTCAGAGTGTTTAAAGAGCAAAATGTAGAGGTGTTGGCTGCTAGTGTCAGTTGTTAAGGACCAGATGTTGACGCCAACGATCACTGCACTGGTGAACGGCGATGGATACGCAGATGCCAAAATTATAGTACAGCAAATCAAAGGATACCTCACGCTCATAACCTCCTGAGTTCTGGCATGATGCATCTTCTTCTTCTTCTACAGTTCTTAATTCCTCCTCTTCTTCTTCCTCTTTTGGGCTTTTCTGTCTCGTTCTTTTGGGTTCCTTTTAAATGAATCAATTTTTAGGTCGATAGGTTCAGTTGTTCATTGGTGTATAGGAAGTCAGGAATTGTAGAGAAATTTATTCAAGGGAAATATACTTTTTGCAAAGATTGAGCCAATTAAGGAAACAAGAATATGGAGTATTGGAGCCTCTATGTGTGTGCATAGAATATTGCCCAAACCAGCTCCATTGGAATTTCATAATTCATAAGGTCTGTTTTAATTTGGTTTGATGTGTATCCTCCATGGTTGATGGAGGCAAAGTCTGTGATTTTATTTCCTGTACAGGAAAGCAATATGACCCTTGCCCCTCCCAAAACTCAGGCAATGGAGGTGACTGTCGTCGAAGATGCTTGAAGGTTGTTGTCGCCGAAGAAGCTTGGAGGTGGCTGTCGTTGGAGAAGCTTGGAATCCCTAATCGATTTTAGAGATGATGAAAGGGTAGAATTGGAAATGCAGTTTTAATTTGTTAGTAAAGGGTAATATTGTCTTTTCAAACCATTAACTAACAGCACCCTAACACCGTCAGCCATAAAGGGTTAAAATGTAAGGTGGAAAAACCAAGGGGAGGAACGTGTAATTAGGGCAAAGTACAGGGGAGGGGGACGTAATTCTCCCTAAGAAAAATATTTTGGAAATCTACCACAAAATATTTTGCTATTGTTTAACCCTGATAATTGTTTAATCTGACCGTCATAGTTGTATTTAGCAATGGTAAAGTTTAATCACTTCTATTTACAAACTATTAGCAACAATAATTACATCTGTTGAACAACCTTTGTTATCAATAAAAATTTCCAAACGTACTACAATTAGTGGCGGTAGGTACTATAATTAAACGTTTTTGCCTGAAAAATTGCAATCAAAATTAAAATAAATTTATAAAAATACAAAATATTAAAAATATAATAAAATCCAAACCAATACAAAAATATACATTGGAAATAAAAATGTAAATTTTTTTAAACTATTGCATAAAATGATATATTTCTTACATAATATATGTTAAAAACAGTAAATGTCCAAAAAAAATCCTCAAAATGTAAACAAATTTATAAAAAAAAAAGTAATAAATTAGTTAGCTAGAACTAAATAATTCACCATTGATTGGTGAATATTGCACAAATGGAGCCAATAAAGGTTAGTGTGCTTTTGTAAAACAAGAGCCGTGAGGAGGTGGAGTGAACTGTTGGAGGAGTAAGAGGAGCAAGAAACTTATAAGCAGTTTAAAGAGAAAAAAAAAATTATTGACTGCCTATAACCTTATTAACTAGTACTCTAAACCCTAAACCCTAAACTTGTAATAGTAATCGAAACTAAATGTGTATATCAACCAATTACTTTTAGTTAAAATAAATATTTTTTTTTGGCGAAAGCTTTCAAACACGGTAATATATGAATTTGGTAAACACTTCTCAATTTAGTAGGAATCAGATAGATTTGGGAAGAATCAGCCTATACTATTGAAATCCAAGAAATAAAATTTATTATTAGTAATTATTATACCAGTAATAATGGTGAAGCGATGATTATAAAATAATAAAAAATAAAACATATAAAGCAACAGTTTTCTATAACTGTTGTAATATAGACCATGTCTATTTAATTATTAAATATATAAATATTTGTATACGTACCCATCCATATGTTCAGAATTAACAATCAAAATAAAAAAAGAAAAGAAAATATCCCTTAAATAATAAAATTGAAAACAAAATATTTTTGGTATCAACTCAAATATCGATCGTGAATCAATCGGAAAAAATAAAATTAAAACATAAAAAATCCAGTAAATAGTACAAATTGAGTTAAAGATAATTATTTATGAAAAATATTGCAAAAAATACAACCAAAATTATGATATAATTATAAAGGCTATAAATAGTATCAAAATATTAGAAGTAATAGCAGTAATGTTTGAAACAATTTTTTCTCAATAAAAAATAGAATATATCAATGGTAATAAAAAACCCGCCGAAAAGGTATGCATAGCAATAGTTTTTATTATTGCTACAATTTAAGTCATTTAGCAATGACCTATTCAGAGCATTTTTTGTATTCAGTTTTTTCTTTGCTTGACAAGTAACATTTGGGAAAGACAACTCATGGAAGAGATGTAGAGATTTGACATCCCCAATCATTCAATCAAATGCCCATATAGATTTGGAGAGCATCAATAATTAAGGGAGAACAAGACATACCTTTTTGGTTGATAACTGAAGTCGATCCCCAAGCTTTTCCTTCCCCTTAGCCTTCCACAGCCTTTCACTTTTGCTCTCCTGTGAGCTGGAATTCAAAATTAGCAAGTGACGGCTATGGGGACTTTAGGGTTGAATATATAATATTCACCCTGACCCTAATCACACTCCCACAATGTGTAAGGTCAGTTATACCCCTGACTTAACCTGGAGTGAAATAATACCATATGGGCCCAATGAAGATAACATATATTAATAAAGCCCAATAACCCAACAATCTCCCACTTGGGCAAAATTAATACACGTATCTGTATTGGAATTGGCCAGAGTCCCAATTTCACTCAAAATTACTTTGGTTCTATTAATACTCACTTGTGTCGAATGACAGCAGAAGATATTTCTCGACATACGGCATACAACTTTCTGTCATCACAGCCACAAATGATCTATTAACTCGAACCTCTTTGGGTATATGTAACAACAAGGAAATCAAGAGCATAACAAATGATCAGCAAGTAAATGCTCATTTTCTCGTAGGTCCTCTACCTTGAACATCCTCACAGGTAATACACTTTGATATTAACTCATACTTGGGCTAAACCGCCATGAACTTCGAGTCAACACCATACTTTGGCTTACCGCCTATGGCTTAACCGCCAATTTTAAAACTTCGGCTAAATACCGCCTAATTGTCATTTTTGAAATCCTTGGCTAAATACCGCCTATGGCTAACCGCCATTTTGTAAGACATGTCATATAAGAATAAGTAATGAACCATAACCAGTAAATGTATTAAGACGGCAAAAGAATACAAAACCACTGGTTAAATAAAAGAGCTTAAATAATAACCAAGGGCAAACAGACTCCCACTGAACAAGCATAAGAGAAAACAGACTCCCACTAAACAAGCATATCAAAGGACTCTGCTAATCCTATACAAGTAACATGACCCCTGAAAACTCCCACTGAAAGAGCCTTGGTGAGAAGATCAACCACCATCTTCTCAGTAGGAATGTGTACAACATCAACTCCTCCCTCAGTCACTTTCTCCCTGACCAGAAGATACTTTATTTCAATGTGCAATGAGCTGTTGGACTTCTTGTTGTTCTTTGAGAAAATGACTGTAGAGTTGTTGTCACACTAGAGCTACAAACGTTTGGAGATGGAGTCAACAACCCTCGCCTAGTAATAAAATTTCTCAGCCATACCGCTGCTTAGTCGCCTCAAACAATGCCACAAACTCTACCCTGCATGGTGGATGAAGCAATAATGGTCTGCTTGACACTTTTCCATGAAACTGCACCTCCTCCCATCAAGAAGACATATCCAGAGGTTCAGTGTTTCCTTCAATATAAATTTAATCTCTCAAAGCTGTCCGAATATATTTCATCTTATTTCCTTCTTTGAAACTTTACTTTTTTTTATAATTTTTAGTTTTGGTAACAAACATAAGAGATTTAGCCACTAATTAGCAAAATTTAGATTCAAAATTTTTATGAGATCTTGTTTCTTGGTTGGCAATCTTATTTCTCCAGTTTGTTGCCATTCTCGACTTGAAATCCGAAAACCAAGCTCATATTTATTTCCTTTTTTACCAAAAAATAAATTATATTTATTTCCTTCTATATGATGTGGTGTTATGGAAAAGGAAGGGGAATATCTGTTAAGGTAAAATCTGAGATTACTCGCCTAAACCTTCAATGGTTAACTGTTAAACTGTGAAAACCCATGCTCGATGAGGCAGCAGTGAGTTCGGTTCCTTTGCACGTACATGCAGGTGTACATACGGGTGCAAGTTTGGCCCTAACGGCACGAACCCGCCCTAGCCCACCTGAGCCCGAACAAGGTCTGGGCTGAGATATTTGGCCTTAAGGGTGGGTCAGGGCTGAAAATTTCTGGCCCAGAGTTAGGGTTGGGTTGGGTTAGGGCTGATGGCTCGGGCTAAGCCTGGCTCGGCTTGGTCCAACCCTGTTTTAAGTTATACTATAAAATATATATTGATATAATATATATATATATATATATATATATATATATATATATATATATATATATATATATATATATATATATATTATAAACTTTAAACGTCACCCACGTACTTTTTGTTATATAATATATTATATATGAAGAAAATAAGTGATATAATACATTTTATTATAGTTTTATTTTACGTGAAATTGATAATTTTCTCCCCGGTCCATTCCAGCCCATGCATTTTCGTCGCCCTCCCCGTGATCAGGGCCAATCAGGTTCAGCCCGGCCCGACCCTGAGGGTGGGTCAGGGTTGGATTTTTTAGGCCCTGAGTAAGGGTCGGGCCGGGTTTGGGCCCAGCTATAGTGACTCAGGATTGGGCTAGGGTTTTGTAAAACCTGGCCCAACCCAACTTGTTGCAGCCCTAGGTGCACATATATGTGAGAGGTAAATCACCTGTCCGATTTTTGCCATTTACAAGTGGGGGAGGGGGTATTTATGAAAACAAATAGGACAGGTTGTCACATCTCAAATGTACGTTCATTTGCACGTACTTGCAAGCAGGGCATTATCCATAAATGGTTTTTTTTTTCTTTCGTGACGAATTTATTCGGATAAAATTCGGGTCGTCCAATTTTTTCGCAAGGTTCAGTAGATCACGAACTTATTACTCTTCTAGTTTTGGATTTGTCAACAATGCATGAACCTTGTTTAGGAATAACTATGGTGCTCTTTAGGAATGTAATAGGATATATGCAATGATATTGTTTTTACTTTCTTGTAGGTATGATATGATCAGAAACATAGTAACTACCTAGGCGATCCATCACCGGACTGTGTATGGTAACAGATATATATGGTATCACATAAGACAGTTTAATTTCCATTCTAATTAAGAGGGAGAAAAAAAAAAAAGTTATCTTCCAAATATTGGGACCTCTTTAAGCATCCTTGGATATATTAGTATAGATGCTAAAAATTGCCACCAACCCACCCACCCATGGCGATGATGATAACTAGACACATACGAATACTCAAGGCCTCACCTGTAGTTGGATTTACAAAAAAAAAAAAAAACAAAAAACAAAAAACAACCCCAATATGACCATTTGTGTGTGTGTGTGTGTGTGTGTGTTTGTGCTCTATACTGACTCTCCCTCCTATTTCCGATGTCCTACTTTGATATTTGATCCTCCCTCCTATTTCTCATGTCTTACTTTGATATTTGAGCCTCCCTCCTATTTCTCCTCGCATATGCCTTCTTATAATTGTTGGGTCTCCTACTTGCTATTGGACCTCCATTTATTGTGGTTATCACCCTTGCTGGGGCTTCTTGGACCCTTTCTATTACCTTGTCTCTCTCTCTCTCTCTCTCTCTATTGTCCCTATGCCTCTCTTGTTCATGACCTCCTTTTCAATGTTCCCTTTGCAAGTCTCTCCTTTGGTTATATTCCCTGTTGGATCGTGGATTATCTCTTCAACCCAGTTGACCCCGTTGATTGAGTCTTTCGGGTATTCTATTGATCAGCCTATCTTGTTGGAGTTTGGGATTGGCGATGAAATCCCTTCGATAGCATCTTTGGATCAATCTTTCTATCTCGGCCCTTAAGTGATAGTAGTCATCTGTGTCACGGTCGTGGTAGAGACATCGATCCATCCCTTTTGGCTGGATCCATTTGTATCCTCTCGGGTTGTCAAAGGAGGTTGGTTCCTTCTATCTGCATTAAAATCTTTGATCTCCTACGATTGAGTGTGATGAATCTCTCTACTCGAGGGGAATTCCCATACTGGCTCAAACTTGGATTAGGTTGGTACTTCTTCCTGTAGTCAGACCTTGTTTCCCTGTCATCAGGATCTCTCCTTTTGGAGTCCTGGCCAGCTTCCTGTTCATTGGTAGTAGCTAGAGCTTCTTCCACCTGATGTATTTATCACAGCACACCATGAAGTCATCCATAGTTTTTGGACTTTTCTTTACAATGGATATAGTAGTAGAGTATTCTTGACACTTTCCTTTAGAGCATTTAGCTTTGTTATAGGGAAGGTTCTCCACTTCCATGTCTTCTTTGTTGAAGCACATCAAGTAAGAGCGAAGGGATTCTCCTTTCCGTTGCTGAATTGTTGATAAGCTTGCAATATTTTTCGTATAATTTCTACTAAAGAAATTGCCAATGAAAATATTTCCCAACTCAGTAAAGTTATTCGCTGACCTTGGTTTTAGACGGTCGAACCAGGCTCTGGCTCCGAAGGTGAGTGTGACAGGGAAGGCTCTGCACATAATTGGATCTCGAGTGCCATGGAGCAGCATCATGGTCTTGAAATTTTTGAGGTGTTCCATTAGATCTAAGGTTCTGTCGTAACTTCCGATCGAGGCCATCTTGAACCCTCGAGGAAGGGGAGCCCTCATTATTTTGTCGGAGAGTGTTGTCTCATTGGAGAAATTTAGATTAGTAGCTCCCTTCGGTTGGGGATCTTGGTCCCTTCGGATCTTTTCATTTGTTTTTGTAGTTCTTCTATTTTTTCAGCGAAGTTGTGTTGATTTCCTATCCCTGGAATTCTACGTTGGAGGATCTCTTTTTGGTTGCCCGGTTGTTGATTGTTCCTAGGTAGTACTTGTGGATGAGGATGTTGTTGAAGATGCTTGGCTCGATCCGATTGATTTCCTAGATGTGGTTGCTCATGCGGGAGGGGTGGTGGTTTACTGGTTTCCACCATATCTGCTGGAATTTGAGTTGTTGTTTCCCTCCACTTGAAGTTGGTCGCGATGGTGTTGAGGATCGTGAGTCTTGTGTCTCTGTTGTTCACCATTCTATAGCATTATCCTCATTAATAGTTCCAGTCTCTCTCCCATGGCAGCAAATTGACTTTGGGTGATCGGAGCATTGGGATCTACTCCCTCATTGCGAGGAAGTGCCTCTCTTGGATGTTCACGGCGACTATCACTGTGGTTGGGGGAGATTGCGGATGGCAGAGCATTCAGTTGCAAGTCGATGGTCGTCAAACTAGGATCTACATTCCTTGATGTTAATATTGTTTTCCTTCCTCGTTTCTACTTGATGGTAATAATATTGTTTTCCTTCCTTCGTTTCTACTTGATGGTAATATTGCTCCGTAGCCAATTTCTAGCCCCACAGTAGGTGCCAATCTGTTGCTGTTGAAATCTTCCCTTCATGATTCAGCTCCGTCCTACACAATGTGAAGAGGGCCCTGGCAATATTTGGTGCCTATGGAAGATGGGACTGCATCGGCCAGTGGTGATCAAGAAATCTGAGCAACATATCTCCATGAGAGTAGAATTAAATGGGTTGAGTAATATTATCTCAGTGGTTCATCCGAGGTGTTTTAGGGCAGCTAGAAGCCAGCTATGGGTTGACCTGGCATCGATTGCAGGTATGGCTTGCCCTTGGCTAGTTATTGGTGATTTCAATGCTTACCTTTATGTAGGAGATAAAAGAGGCCCGGGTATTTTCAACATAGGCTCTGTAGAGGAGTTCACAGCCATGTTAGAGGCGGCAGCTCTGATTCTGATTCACTCAATAGGCAACAAGTACACATGGATAAATAATAGGAGGGTGGGGAATGTGCAAGTAGTGCTTGACCGAAGTTTCTGTAATGATATTTGGGATCTGCACTATGCAAGGTAGGTTCAGTGAGTTTTAGTTCGTGGATCCTCTGATCATGCACCTCTGGTGGTGTGTAGTGAAGCGGTGTCGCGGCCTAATAATATCCCTTTTCGCATGCAAAGGTTTTGGGTAGATCATGGGGATTTTTGTAGAGTGGTGCAGAGCTAAGGTGGAACTGGCATTGGGCTCTCCAATTTTTGTGGTTCATACCAAACTAAAAAGACTTAAAGGACCATTGAGGGAGTGGGCTAGGGAGACTTTCCCCCACGTTGATCATGAAATCAGCCGCTCTAAGGCTGAACTTGACCAGGTACAAGGTCTATTAGATGCGGAAGGGTTCTCTGAACCATTATTTGAGAGAAAGGTGCAGGCTCGTCCTAATTATAACCAAGCTCTTGAGCTACAGGAGAGGCTTTGGGGTGCAAAATCAAGAGAAAAATGGTTGAAATTTGGTGATCGCTGCTCTAAATATTTCCATCTCTCAACTAGAATGAGGCGCACCAAGAACACCATTCGAGAAATATTAAGGGATGATGGCTCGGCCTTGATTGATCCTAAGGAGATTGGTGATCATTTAGTAGCTCACTATGAGAGCTTCTTCAAGAGTGGGAGGAGGATTAGAGATGCAGCTCTTCTGACAGCGATCCCTACCCTGGTAACAGATCAAGATAATGTCATGCTGTCTAGATCCCTTCGCAAGACGAAATCAGAACTGCTATTTTTGACTTGGACCCAGCTAATGCCCCTGGACCGGATGGTTACCCTAGTACGTTCTTTAGGGTGTGTCGGGACATCATTTGTAGGGACGTGTGTCGAGGCATTCAGAGTTTCTTTAGCGAAGGCATTGTGACTAAAGGGGTGAACTGTAACTTTCTCTGCTTGATCCCTAAGGTTGAGAACGCCAAAAGGGTGGGCAGTTCCGCCCTCTCTGCATGGGGAATTTCTTTTTTAAAATTATCCCTAAAATTATGTCAACTAGATTACCCTCCATATTGCACAAGCTGATATCTCCAGAGCAAGGGGCTTTCCAGAAAGGCGGAGTTATTTATGAAAATATTGGGGTGGCTTCAGAGCTTCCAAACCTAATGGAAGTTAAATGTAGGGGAGGTGGAATGGGTATGAAGCTGGACATACAAAAGGCTTTTGACACGCTTGAATGGAGTTTTCTGTTCGATGTGCTCAGTGCCTTTGGTTTCTCACAATTGTGGATTCATTGGGTGCACCAAATACTCCAATCAACTCGGATCTCAATTTTGATTAATGGTGGACTGGTCGGCTTTTTTGGGATGGAATGAGGATTGAGACAAGGTGACCCACTGTCCCCTCTCCTCTTTATTCTCTCTGAAGAGGTACTATGCAGAGG
Source organism: Telopea speciosissima (assembly GCF_018873765.1). Classification (NCBI taxonomy): domain Eukaryota; kingdom Viridiplantae; phylum Streptophyta; class Magnoliopsida; order Proteales; family Proteaceae; genus Telopea; species Telopea speciosissima. The sequence goes on along the minus strand of NC_057925.1, from coordinate 11,369,915 downwards.
GTTGAAGGACATGCGACATAGAGGATGGCATAATGCTCTTGCAGGACCATGCCAGGTGATAACCCCCTCCCACCTTTTTTATGCTGATGACCTGTTTATCTTTATGAAGGCAGAGCTGGCTAATGTTAGGAGTGTCAAACACTTTCTGGAGGCCTATGGAGATTATTCAGGACATGTGATCAACCTCGCTAAAAGCAAGGTCTATTTTGGTCGTGTCTCAGCTGCTAGAAGATGGAGAATTTTATCAGTGCTCCAAATCCCAGTGTGTACCTTCCTAACAAGGTACCTAGGAGTTATATTGATGAAGGGCGGGGTGAAACGCGACATGATTAAGCCTCTAGTAGATCAGTTCAAGCTAAGACTTGCGTCTTGGAAGGGACGCCTTCTGCCATGGCCAGAAGGATTGAGCTGGTTCGTACTATCATGGGTAGTATCCCAGTCCACAACTTCTCTGTATATCTCTGGCCATTGGGCACTATAGAGGTTATGGAGAGATGGATACGTAACTTTATTTGGTCAAGGGAGGCTGACAGCTCTAGGGCCATCACTATTTGATGGGATAGGCTGTGTAAGCCCAAGAAGGAAGGTGGACTCGGAATTCTTCGATTATGAGATTTAAATTTGGCCCTGATTGCTAAACTCTCCTGGACTATATACACAGATCAGTCTACCCTGGCAGCTTTTTTGAGAGGTCGACTAGTGAAGGCAGATGGGCCACTCAAGAAGACTGCTGATACCTCCACGCTTCTACCTAGGCTAAGAAGAGTTTGGGATTTTATTCGATTTGCAGAGAGATGGGTGATTGGAAATGGAAATTCAGTAAGTTTTTGGTATGACAAGTGGGTTCACAACTAAAGCATTGAGGACCTCGTCTATCCCCTACACATTCCACGCAATTTATCGGCAATGGTGACGGACTTTTGGAAAGAAGGTAGCTGGGATATGCCGGCAGTCCAAGAACCTGAACTCCAAAGGGCCTTCACGATGATTCAAGGCAGTGGAATTACTTGTCACAACAGACAGGATATGAGATTTTGGGAGCTTGCAACCACTGGCCGCTTCACGGTCAAGACTGCTTGGGAGACCCTGCGCATAAAGGCGCCCTCACCTGAGTGGGTATCGACTGTTTGGAACCGTGACCTTCATCCACGTGCTGCTGTATTCGGATGGAGGCCTGCGCATGGAGTACTTCCCACCGACCACATGGTATGTCACAAAGCAGTTCCTCTAGCTTCAAGGTGCGATCTATGCTACATGGACTGCGAAACGATCAAGCATCTATTTCTTGACTATGCCTTCTCACGTCAAATCTGGATGGCGGTGCTATATGTCTTCAATCAGAGCTCGAGTGGTTTCCCAACCATTGAATTATTGTTTTCATGGTGGCGCAGAAAGGCCAAGACTGTTCCCGTACCTAAGGCATGGGATGCTATACTAATTATCTATTGCAAAAATATTTGGTGGGAGCGCAATAGACGATGCCATGACAACTTGAGAAGAACTCCTACTGAAGTGGCAAAGCTATGCTATGGGGAAGTTGGGGACTGCATAAGGGTGAAAGGGGTGTAGGTGCAAACAGTGAATGATCTTACCTTGGCACGTATGCTGAAGGTGACAATTTCAAGGCCACCTGTTAGAAGGATGGTAGAAGTGCGATGGAGGCAACCACCACTTGGGTGGTGGAAATTGAACATTGATGGCTCTTCCTTGGGTAATCCTAGATCGATAGGAGGAGGAGGGGTACTTCATGATCACTTGGGAGCTGTGTTAAGATGCTTCTCTGAGCACCAGGGTGTGGGATCGAATTACATGGCTGAACTGGGGGCTTTCTTTACAGGAGTTGACCCCGCTAGAGAAATGGGCGCAAGAAATCTTTGGATTGAGTGCGACTCGAAAGCAGTTGTCTCTTCAATTCTCTCTAATAAGATTCCTTGGAACCTAATGTATAAGTGGTGGAAAGCCTCTAACTTTCTTGGCTCCATCCAGTGGCGTATGACCCATTGCTATAGAGAAGCAAATTCGGCTGCGGATGCTCTTGCCACCTACGCGGCGAAAAGGAAAAACACCTCTTGTTGGCCTGCTCCACCCTAATTTATCTGGCAGATTGTCTATTGGGAAGTGCTTGAACGACCTTTCTATAGATTCACCTAATTTGTAACTGATTTGATCGCCTGGCTCTAACGTTTACCTAAGGGCTAGGCCGAAGGGTTCACGTTAGTTCTCTGGATTATCTTTTTTGAAGTTTTCAGGCAATCCTTGTAAGTTTTTCTTCTATATTTAATACACATTGCTGATCTTTAGCAAAAAAAAAAATTCCCACATGATTATATTACTAACTTCAAATCATTCCATATTTAGTTATAAAAACTCACTTTACTTTGAATCGCAATCCCTTGAATTCCTTGAATTTGAAAATTAAAATAAAAATTTCATTAAAAAAATACCGTTATGAAATATGATAAGATCGATATTTAAGTAATCGGCAAGGGATCATTGCAAGGTCGCATGACTCTTGCACCTGCGTGGGGACCAATGAGACTCCACACAGGAGCATCAACATAGATAGGATTTTTGGTTTCATAGGGGGCGGGTGGTAATTTAGGGCGCTCCTGTGTCTAGCGCAGGGGCCACACAACCGAGCTGCATTCTTTTTCCCTTTAAGTAATTTATACAATCATTTTGGATAATGATTACCAAAGTTCTATTTTTAGGTTTAAAAATGTTCACTTTCTTTCCTCTAATTCCCCTTGCAACCAAACGGAGCCAAGGGAGCTGTAGTATTTAAAATTCTTTGTAAACTGTTTTCTCCACAAATATGAATGGCCTTCCCTCAACTAGCAGAAAGTTAGTGGTTACAATTGTGTTCGGAATTGTACACATGCACGCTGAGGTATTTTTTGTTAAATGTCAGCAAAGATATATTAAGAAGAAAAAGATAAAACAAGTATTCAACGTCTAGGCATACCAAGACGAATACAGAGAAACAAAAGAAAATGAGAACTAACCCATCTACGCCATTGCCATCAGTGGGAACAGCTCAACTACCTTCTTATCAACCGTGCTTATCCACATCTAGCCGATCTCCTACATTCACTCACCTAATTCATTCCTACTCAAAGTGGAACTCTATCGACAACGATAAGATGGGATGATGATGACCTTCTACAAGATAGTTGTCGATAATCTTCATATCACATGTGATAACAACCTATTTGACTTAGGACTCTTGATATCACATGTGATAACACTCTATGTACTCAAGGACTCTTCTACTTGTAAAACTCTACCCTATCAATATATACTTGATGTAATCGGATTACCATTGAATAAGAGAAGTTATTCATTCAATATGGTATAAAGAGCTACACGCTCCAATGAGCACATCTAAAATATTTTTTTTATTTTTATTTTCTCCTCTCTCTCTCTCTCTCTCTCTCTCTCTCTCTCTCTCTCTCTCATCCGTCCATGGCCGATCCTCCTTCCTCCATGCCCACGGCTTCTGCCATTCCTGCTCCTCCCGTCACTCTCTCAGGTGCCTCTCATTTTTTGCACCTCAAATTATCATCTAAGAATTATGTTTATTGGCACACTCAAATTGAGCCCTATCTCATTGGGCAACGACTCTATGATTATGTAATTGGTCACAAGCCGCACCCTCAAGATCCAACTCTTGGCGCCACCTGGTGTGAACATGATGCCTTTGTGAAGAGTCTCTTGATCGCATCTCTTTCTGAGGATACTATATCCCTTGAAGAGTACCTCAGCCTTAGCCCTCTTCTCGTGAGAGGAGCAGAGTTCACCTAAGGGCGCTCTCGGATTTGCTAAGATCAGGGCAGCAGTCAGGGGTTCAGGAAAAGAGAAAAAGTTGCGTACCTAACCTAGTCTTCTTGAGCGCCCCCTGACATAAGCTTAGAGAAAAAGCGCGAGGAGTGCCTTGAACAAGAATGAGATGTGGGAACTCCTTCTCTGTCCTAAAGATCTAAAGACCGTAACGTGTAAATGGGTTGACAAGGTGTTGAAAGGGTCAGACGGACAGCCTAACGGCCACCCTTAGTTGGTCACAACACCAACAAGGAGTTATGGGACGCCTGTCATGCTGCCTACAGCTTGGCTTTTACTACCTGAATTTTATCTCTCAATGTTGCACTGCAAAACGTCATACACAAACATGATGAAAGCATTGTCCAATTTCTCCAATGTGCAAAGTCTCTATCAGATGAACTAGTTGCTGCCGGCAAGCCCTTGCCCACTGAAGATCTTAATATTCACATCTTTCGCGCCCTACGTGATGAATATCAATCACTGGTTCCTACTATGATGGCTCGTTCTGATCTGATATCCTTCACCGAACTTCATGGTCTACTTGTAAGTCATAAGCATTTGCTTCAGTCACGTCGTGCTATGATAGATCCCTCTACACATGCTTCCACTAATGTGACTCAACACAGTGGTCATGGTTGCCCACTCCTTCCCTGTGGTAGAGGTAATGGTCGTGGCCCTAGCAATACCTATCAACCGTGCTTATCCACATCTAGCCATTCTCCTACAAAGTCAACTAACCCGATCTTTTATAGTCACTCACCTACTTATTTCTACTCTAAGTGCAACTCAAAGTGAAAATTTATCGATAGAGATAAGATTGGATGGTGATCACCGCCTACATGATAGCTGTCGATAATCTTTATATCACATGTGATAACAACCTATTTGATTCATGACTATCACATGTGATAATAATCTAGGACTCCTTGTATCACATGTGATAACACTCTATGTACTCAAGGACTCTCTTGAAAATGAAAAAGAAGAGAAGAACAAACACACAACACATGGATTTTATGTGGTTCACCCCCAAGAAGGTAGGCTACATCTACGGCCAACAACAGAACTGGTTTCCACTATTTCTCTGAAGCAAGTTACAAATCCTCAGATCTCACTTACATCTCTCAACGAGATAAGGACACTATATAGAAAAGCCCTAACCCAAACAAGTACATAAATGCCCTTAGAAGCCCAAAAGACCCACTTGATTAGGGTCGCACCTGAACCTAACTATGCTGATATACATATCAAATCAAAGATTTCGACGAGCTCTATAGGATTCATTGTCTTTGGCATTAATGTATGCACCTTTAAGGCCATCCGGATGCATTTCGAGGCCGAAATGGCCCTCCGAAGATTTCCCACTGCACTTTTTGGACTAAGATCAGGCTTCACCAAATATATATATACCTAATGTAATTGGATTACCATTGAACAAGAGAAGTTATTCATTCAATAATTCTAATAAAAAACAAAGAACTATTAAGAGAATAGGTATCGAGGCCAACCCAAGCACATACATTTTATATTAACTTAATTGGTATGAATTAATTTAAATCTGGATTCTTCTTTTAATCGTTCGCCAAGGAACGCCCATTTTTTGTCAATTTCAATCATTATTTCTCCATTTATTTCAATTAAAAAAAACTGAAAAAATCCATAAATTATTGGGAAAAAGAACTCTGTCCGGGAGTATAGCCAACGCAACCTCTCATGAGTCTATCGCTTCCTCCCCATAAGAAAAGACACCGATACCCCCTTGTTTTGAGGAGGAGAGAGATAGATACATAAGAGTTCTGGCGTAGGCCACACTACCAGACAAAAAACTACTTCCCTTATACACACTGAAAGAAGAAGAAGAGTAATTCAGATAAGACCACGTCCAATACTAAAACCATAACCATCTCCATAAGGGATGATTGAAGAAGCATCAACACGTTTCTTCATATTCTTCTTAAGTTCCTCCATAAAAATCAACAACTTCTGAAGCTGATGCAATCCCATATTTTCAATGGGTGCTTCCCACCAGGGCTCACCCTGCTTTGCTTCTGGGGTCGATTGGTAGAGTGTCTCAGCTCGCTTCTTCTCGATTTCCATTAGGTTGAGCACTTGTGTGTACTGTTGGTTGAGCTCGCAAACACTAGCTCCATGGAAAGCCTCCACAAGAGGCAATGCAGCGGTTTCCGGTGGCGAATTGTTTTCATTAAGGAACCTATCAACGATGGATTCCACACTAGGGTGGCAGAAGGAGAAGACCTTACCTGTAGGTGAGAAGACAAGAATGGCTATCTTGTTGGCCAAACAACGGTCCAGGGATCAAACCATGTTTCCCTAGGGAGACCAACATATTTATCTTTAGGGTTTTGCACGCCCTGGGTTAGCCCATGGTGTCCCATGGGTGCCCCATTTTTATTTTAGGGTTTCCCATGGTCGCCCATGGGAACCCTGGTGCATCCCTATTAGGGTTTCTCCTTCCCTATTGCATTCCATAAAATTAATTATCACAATAGGGACGGAGAAACTCGTCTCTAGTCCATCACATGGCAAGAGGGATCCATCCCATACTCGAATGCGCAGCGGAAAATAATCGATTCGAGTTTCTTTCGTATCCCATAAATATTAATAATCAATGAACAGAAGGAATTAATAAAGAACTGCTAACCTGGTGAGCCTCAAGTGTTGCTCCTCCAATAGACAGTGGTTCTTCCTCCAATGAGCGCTCCAAGCAAACAAATCTGAACCTCCAATGGTGCTACCAAGGTTCTACACGCCAATCCCACATGCCCTCAAACTCCTCAGCACAGATCTAGGGTTTCACAAACCCTAACTCTCAAACACAGGTGAGAGAAGCAAGAAGAAGAAGAGAGATCACAAGAGGGAGAGAGAGAAACCAAAAACGTAGGAGAGAGAGTGTCTGCTCCAAAAATGTGGAGAGCTTCTCTTCTGCGTATTTTTGGTCCCCTATTTATAATAATAAGGTTTAATTAAATCCTAGATAGATTTAATAGAGCCCTAGTGAGAGTCTGACTCTCTCTCTCTCAATCTGGCAGTTCTGTTTAAACTCAAAGTGCTACACAGGTGAAGAATTAGAATCTAATAGGGAAAGTATTAATTAGATTCTTTATTTAATTATTAATGGATAATTACAATTAGCACCAAATCCATTAATTAAATAAAGAGCCAATTAAATTAGTAAATTCCAAATAACTCCCTATATGATAACAATTTATCATATACAACCCCCCCACTAATCAACACCATCATTATGGAATCTAGGGCATGTACACATGTATTGCCAAACCCCAATCCATAGTACATGTCCATATAAGAGCGTCTGTGCATCCGATCAGGTCCCGCAAAACTCGATAAAACACTTTATTTGAAATAACTATAAATAATGTATCATTTTATGTAAAATAAATTTTGCAAAACCATTTCCAAAACGGTCTCGATCCGATTCGATCCGACCATGCACGAGCAGTCTCTATCTTGGTGTTCCCCAATCGGGCGTGGTGACCTTGTTGGATAACTCCTTCACTCACAAAGTGTTCACGCATTCCCAGAACACCGGCTTTGACTCACTTGAGTCTCAGTCATTGATGAACCAAAGAATGCGATCACACTTTGCAGTGATAGGGTTCCCTCAGGTACAGGGTGTCGGTGACACATGTCTATCCTTTCCTACATCTGGCAGTAATACATGAGGGAATCGACAAAGTAGATTCTTCGCCAATGCACACATCAAACATGTGAGCACTCGCATTCGTACCCTGACATCACATGTCTAGGCATACCCAATGCGACGACCATATGATAAGGGTGCCCAGCCCAAACTCTAGTCGTGACTACCAGTTTAAGTATAACTTACGGACACATAATGCTCAAAAAGTTTATATCGCATGTGACAATATTAAACTAAAATGTATAAATGTTCAATACAAAGGTGAACCGGGTTGAACCGGACCAAACCGGGTTTGATGGACACACACTTGTCCAACAATCTCCCACTTGTACATCAAAGCCAATTCCCCATACATTTTAAACCCATGCACAAGCTAAGGAGCCTAGTGACAAACCCTTTATCATGGCATCAGACACATTTTCAGTTGTGTCCACTTTGGAGATACTCACGTCACCCTGCTGGATAATCTCTCTGATGAGGTGATACTTCCGCTGCACGTGCTTGATCCTCTGATGAGCCCTAGGCTCCTTAGCTTGTGCAATGGCCCTCTGTTGTCACATAACAGGGGAATAGAGCCCTTGACAAGATCAGCGACTACCTCCAAATCTGATAGGAATTTTCTCAGCCAAACACCTTCTTTTGTTGCATCACAAGCTGCAAGGTATTCTGCTTCAGTAGTAGAATCGGCTGTAGACTTTTGTTTCGCACTCCGTCACACAATGGCACCTCCACCCATTAGATATACCATCCCGGACGTGGATTTTCTGTCATCCTTGTCAGTTTGGAAATCTGAATCTGTGTATCCCAATACTGACAACTGATCAGATCCAAAAACCAAGAAATATTCCTTAGTCCTTCTCAAGTACTTGAGGATATTCTTAACAGCACTCCAATGCTCGCGTCCAGGGTTAGATTGATAACGACTTACCATGCCTACTGCATAGCAAATATCCGGCCTCGTACACAACATGGCGTACATAAGACTCCCTACTGCTGAGGCATAGGGAATCCTCTTCATCTTTTTAGTGTCTGTCTGACACTGAGGACATTGAGATTTGGAAAGACTGACTCCATGTCTGAAGGGAACACTTCCCCTCTTGGAGTTCTCCATACTAAATCTGGCCAGGACTTTGTCTATATAGGTAGCCTGTGACAAGCCTAGCATCTTTTTCTGGCGATCTCTTACGAGTTTGATCCCAAGGATATAGCTAGCTTCACCAAGGTCTTTCATCGAAAACGTTGTGGATAACCACTATTTTACTCATGAAAGGAATCCTACATCGTTACCAATCAGCAATATGTCATCTATGTATAAAACAATAAAACATACTGCCCTCCCATTGATCTTCTTGTAAACGCATGGTTCATCCATGTTTTGATCAAAATCAAATGATTTGATTGATTGATCAAACCTGATGTTCCAGCTCCTGGAAGCCTGCTTCAGCCCATAAATGGACCTCTACAATTTGCACACCTTTCTTTCTTCCTCCAAGGAAGAGAACCCCTCTGGCTGTTCCATGTATATTTTCTCTTGAAGGAACCCATTTAGAAATGCAGTCTACACATCCATCTGCCAGATCTCATAATCAAAGTGTGCTGCGATAGCCAATAAAATCCTGATGGATTTCATCATCGCTACTGGTGAAAAGGTTTCCTCATAGTCTATACCCTCTTTCTGGGTATAACCCTTTGCCACCAATCTCGCTTTGAATCTCTCGACCTTTCCATCTGCGCCCTTCTTCCTCTTGAAGATCCATTTACATCCAATCGGCTTGATGCCAAGTGGTGGATCGACTACAGTCCAGACCTTATTGGAATGCATCGAATCAATTTCAGAGCGCATTGCTTCCAGCCACCTAGTGGCATCAACATCCTTTAGAGCCTCAGAGTATGTCATCGGATCATCATCCGATTCAACCGATACCATGTGGAACTCTTCCACTGTTTCCTCTTCGGTTAGAAGAGTTAGCCTGGTGGGTGGTCTAACAGTCCTCCCACTGCGTCGAGGTTCCTCAGGTGTTGGTATTTCAGCTGGTATGTCAGTTGGTCTCACTTCTGGAAGTGACGTTTCTGAGCCATCTGATAGCTCTTTTATGACTACTGGTTCGGACCTCTGGGTCATCATTTCTTCCTCCAAAAATATGACATGTTTACTTACAATGACCTTTTGGTCAACTGGGTCATAGAAATAACAGCCTATTGTGCCTTTGGGGTAGCCTAAGAAATAGCATCTCGAAGTCCTGGATTCTAACTTGTCTGTCTGTTGCTTTCGCACATGTGCTATGCAACCCCATACCCTAAGGTGTTGAATACTGGGCTTTCGCCCTTTCCACAACTCAAAGGGTGTCTTGGCTACAGACTTAGATGGAACCTTATTCAAGATATATATCGTCGTCTCTAAAGCGTACCCCCAGAAAGAAAGAGGTAGCTCACTATAAGTGAGCATCGTCCTGACCATATCCACTAGGGTCCGATTGCGTCGTTCGGATACACCATTTTGTTATGGTGTGCCTGGATTAGTTAGTTGACTAACTATCCCTTGGGATATGAGATGTTCTTTAAACTCATCCGATAGATACTCCCCTCCACGATCTGATCGTAAGGACTTGACGCGTTTATCGAGCTATCTTTCAACCTCGGCTTGGAATTCTTTGAATTTATTAAAGGCTTCCGATTTCCTACGCATCAAGTATATGTAACCATATCTAGAGTAATCATCGGTGAACGTGATAAAGTACTCATACCCATATCTTGCTTGTATGTTTATGGGTCCACACACGTAGTGTGTATCAACTCCAACAGATCTGTGGCTCTAGCACCTTTATTGCTAAAGGATTTCTTGGTCATTTTGCCCTGAAGGCATGACTCACAAGTGGGGAATGGTTCCACCCTCAGACTCTCTAAGGACCCATCCCTCACCAATCTACTAATTCGGTCCATATTAATGTGACCCAATCTTAGATGCCACAGATATGTTGAGTTCACTGGAGCTGCTTTCCGTTTCAAATCAACATTTGAAACAACATTCGTTCTAATAGGGCAATCTAGAAAATACAAACTACTTTGCATATATCCGGATGCCACAAAGGAATTATTAAAACAAATAATCAATTTAGAATTAAAGGAAAAACTATATCCGTCCAAAACAAGTTTTGAAACTGAAATTATCTTCCTCTTGAAAGAGGGTACATAATAGCAATCCTTTAAAACTAAACTAGCAGAACTAAAATTTAAAATAAAAGTTCCCACAGCCAACACCATGGTCTCAGCTCCAGTGCCCATCCGAAGACGCACTTCATTTCTTTCCAGGTTCCTTGTCTCCTTGAACCCTTGCAAATCATTGTAAATGTGAACAGTGGATCCACTATCCACCAACCAAGAATTGGTCGGTTCAAAAGATAAATTAGACTCATAAAGAACGTGAACATTACATGTACCTTCTTTAGCAGCCTCTGTTTCATCTGGCTTCTTGTCTTCAAAGTTGCCAGGTAAGCACGATAGTTTCTTTTCCAGTGACCCTCCTTCTTACAATAAAAGCACTTGCCTTTGCCTTTATTGTCAGACTTCCCACACTTGGCTTTCAGGGTCTTGCCCTTACTTCCCTTTTTCTTCTTCTTCCCATTTGAAGAAGGCTTTACCTCAGTTGCATTGACCTCAGCCTTGTCCTTTTTCAAGGACGCTTCAGCCTCTACCAGTGCATTAGCAAGCTCGGTGAGCTCCATCTCCTTCTCGGACATCTTGTAGAACATCCTAAAAGGTGCGTAGGCAGAAGTGAGTGACGCTAAGATCGCATCAGTCTTGTATCGCAGGCTGAAATCAATTCCCATGGATTCCAGTTTTTCAAATAGATTGATCATTTTCATTACATGATCCATCACTGGAGTCCCCTGAGACATCTTGGAGTTATGGATTTGACTCATAGCATCAGAATGTGCGTGTGTCAACTGCCTGTTGAACAATTTAGCAAGCTTATCCATTTTACCCCCAGCAGTGCGTATATCCTTGACTGAGTCTACAACTGATTTTTTCAACGATCCTAGGATATGGAGTGATGCCTTGGAATCCCTCATGAGGAACCCTTGCATCTCTTCATTTGCCTCAAAATCTTTCGAGTCGGGTTGAGGAGGAACTTGTTCATCTAGAACTGTGTACAGTCCTTCAGTAGCCAGGAGCAACTTAATGCTCCAGTACCAATCGACATAGTTTGTACCATTAAGTTTGTATTCGCTAATGAGTGTTAACAGGTTGGAATTAACGGCAGCCATCGTATATTAATCTACACATGCACAAGTAAATAACCACAAGCTAATTAATGACCATTGAAAATAATAAATTGAGCACACACACATCAATGGTCTTTCATGATTTGGGTTTCCCTCATAACCCAAAAGATGAATTGGATACCTACAACCCTTGCATGCATAACTTACCCTGTCGGGAGTCATTATACACACCATGGTAGTGTGGACTAAGCTGTCCACCTCATGGGCTTCCAATATTTTCGACCACCTGGGTGTCATGTCCAGATCCTGTCGGTTGACATACACCCAAGTCATGTACTTACCTATCGCATTAGTTAGAATCATGGAATCATGAAAGATGGCCCACTGTCGCAGTGCCCTCTCACTATCCATACCCTAACGTATCTAGATGGAGGTAAATATAGATAAATGCGTGACAGAGGTCCTGGCAATGTCCTGTCGGCTTATGCGGGGTCATGTCACACATTTTCTATATTTATCTTCAATAGGAGGCCATGGACATGTCTACCGATTAAGACTAGTCCATATCATACATGTATTGTGAATAAAGAGGGATTAATTAACTCTCACATACATGGATAGATTTAAACAACATAATTAATCAACATTAATTAAAAGTGATTATGGGATGGTGGCATTTTTATCAGAAGTAATTAAAGAACCCTCCCAATAAAAATAAAACTAATAACTTTGGGTGCATTTATCATGCCATGGATGCCACGCCTCGATCATCTCCTCCGCCCGATCATGTCTTCAAAGTAGGTGACTTGCATCTCCATAAGCTTTGAGCACCACATGTGGATCACCATCTACATGCCCTGGGAGTCCTAACTCCTCTAAAATTACAATGGAAACCTAGAAAATTTCTATACACTTTCCTTTCCATAATAATAAAGAAACCCCGCATGGAGAAACCAACCCACCATTTGGGTTGCCCATGGGGTGGAGTACATTTGTTTATAAAAAAGAAAGGGGGAGAGAGAGAAACAGAGAGAAGCATCACATCCACCCATAACCCCATGTATCACATACATAAACAATCCATCCATTTATTAGAATGCCATTCCCATAATCACATCATAATATAATTTCATGCATGGGCATTAAAGCAAGTGAACCAAAAATTAAAACATGGATTCCTTCAATTATTGAACCACCACATCGCATGTGATATCATGTATCCAAGCCCATAAAATTAAAATCGCATTTTAATTGCAAGTGGGTAAAGAGGGAATCTCTTCACCCATCATCATCCTCCAAAAACAAAACAAAATAATAAAATTCTGTTTTGAAAAATCTGTTTTTTTTTTTTTTGGTAAACTGGAGGGAAAACAAGGGGGGTGTTGCAGCCCACTTGTGCAGGCTGCAGGCACTCCCTGCGCAGCCCATAGGCACAGGGTCCACAGACAACAGCCTTGGGCTGTAGGCCGCAGGCCTGCTGCCCATAGGCTAAAGCCCACGGACAGCAGCCTGCAGGCCCGCAAGCTTGCTGCCCGCAGGCAGCAGCCCACAAGGGGATGCGCACAAGGGTAGGTTCATGGGGAAGGGCGTGCACAGAGGCTTGGCAGCGTGCGCTCCCCCCCCACATATAGAACATGATTAAAAAATTTTAAAATAAAAATTAGTAATCACAACCTAATTGGATACATGCTTCAATAATTGGAATAAACAAAACAAACCAAATCCATCATCACATGGGTAGGTTGTTACACTAACAACCTTGTAACTACCCATGTGCACATGGGAAGGTTATTACAACAACCATATCCTAACCACCCATGTTCCAACTTGCATCCCACTCATGATAATCATATTAACCATTAATTATCTAATATTCATGGGTGGAAAAGGTGGCTCTGATACCACACTGTTGGCCAAACAACGGTCCAAGGATCAAACCATGGTTCCCTAGGGAGACCAAGATATTTATCTTTAGGGTTTTGCATGCCTTGGGTTAGCCCATGGTGTCCCATGGGTGCCCCATTTTTATTTTAGGGTTTTCCATGGTCGCCCATGGGAACCCTGGTGCATCCCTATTAGGGTTTCTCCTTCCCTATTGCATTCCATAAAATTAATTATCACAATAGGGACGGAGAAACTCGTCTCTAGTCCATCACATGGCAAGAGGGATCCATCCCATACTCGAATGCGCAGCGGAAAATAATCGATTCGAGTTTCTTTCGTATCCCATAAATATTAATAATCAATGAATAGAAGGAATTAATAAAGAACTGCTAACCTGGTGAGCCTCAAGTGTTGCTCCTCCAATAGACAGTGGTTCTTCCTCCAATGAGCGCTCCAAGCAAACAAATCTGAACCTCCAATGGTGCTACCAAGGTTCTACACGCCAATCCCACATGCCCTCAAACTCCTCAGCACAGATCTAGGGTTTCACAAACCCTAACTCTCAAACACAGGTGAGAGAAGCAAGAAGAAGAAGAGAGATCACAAGTGGGAGAGAGAGAAACCAAAAATGTAGGAGAGAGAGTGTCTGCTCCAAAAACGTGGAGAGCTTCTCTTCTGCTTATTTTTGGTCCCCTATTTATAATAATAGGGTTTAATTAAATCCTAGATAGATTTAATAGAGCCCTAGTGAGAGTCTGACTCTCTCTCTCTCAGTCTGGCAGTTCTGTTTAAACTCAAAGTGCTACACAGGTGAAGAAGCAGAATCTAATAGGGAAAGTATTAATTAGATTCTTTATTTAATTATTAATGGATAATTACAATTAGCACCAAATCCATTAATTAAATAAAGAGCCAATTAAATTAGCAAATTCCAAATAACTCCCTATATGATAACAATTTATCATATACAACCCCCCCACTAATCAACACCATCATTATGGAATCTAGGGCATGTACACATGTACTACCAAACCCCAATCCATAGTACATGTCCATATAAGAGCATCTGTGCATCCGATTGGGTCCCGTAAAACTTGATAAAACACTTTATTTGAAATAACTATAAATAATGTATCATTTTATGTAAAATAAATTTTGCAAAACCATTTCCAAAACGGTACTGGATCCAGATTCTGATCCGACCATGCACAGACAGTCTCTATCTTGGTGTTCCCCAATCGGGTAGTGGTGACCGTGTTGGATAACTCTTTCACTCACAAAGTGTTCACGCATTCCCAGAACACCGGCTTTGACTCGCTTGAGTCTCAGTCATTGATGAACCAAAGAATACGATCACACTTTGCAGTGACAGGGTTCCCTCAGGTACAGGGTGTCGATGACACATGTCTATCCCTTCCTACATCTGGTAGTAATACATGAGGGAATCGACAAAGTAGATTCTTCGCCAATGCACACATCAAACATGTGAGCACTCGCATTCGTACCCTAACATCACATGTCTAGGCATACCCAATGCGACGACCATATGATAAGGGTGCCCAGCCCAAACCCTAGTCGTGACTACCATTTTAAGTATAACTTACGGACACATAATGCTCAAAAAGTTTATATCGCATGTGACAATATTAAACTAAAATATATAAATGTTCAATACAAAGGTGAACCGGGTTGAACCGGACCGAACCGGGTTTGATGGACACACACTTGTCCAACATATCTCAGCACCACAGAGAGTACAGAGCTCACTAGCCTTCTTGAAGAGTCCTGCTCGGCGTTTAGAGAAAGTGACCTGTCGAGAAAATTCACAATTGATCCTCTTGATCTCAATCTTCTGCCGACCCATGCTTGGTTTCCTTGCCATCTCACTGCAACAATAAGAGAAACACTAAAAAAAGATTGCTTCACCACCCATCAAGGGAAAGAAAGAGATAATAGAGAAATTGTTGTTTCTTTGGACTCAATTTATAGGCCTTCTTTCCTTCAATATCTCTCAAAGCTGTCCGAATATATTAAAATTTTTGCCTCTATTTCATCTTATTTCCTTTTTTGAAACTTTACTTTTTTATAATTTTTACTTTTGGTAACAAACTTAAGAGATTTAGCCACAAATTAGGAAAATTTAGATTAAAAAATGTTATCATCACGAGATTTAGTTTTCTTGGTTGGCAAATTCCTTTCTCCAGTTTGAACACCATTTTGGACTTGAAATCCGAAAACCAAGTTCATATTTATTTCCTTTTTGATAAAAAAAAATATATATTTATTTCCTTTTATATGATGTGGTGTTTGGGAAAAGGAAGCGGAATGTCTGTTAAGCTAAAATCTAAGATTACTGTGCTGCATGAACATTGTTTAGGGATAACTGTGGTGCTCTTTAGGAATGTAATAGGAGATATGATATGATATTGTTTTTAATTTCTTTTGGGTATGATATGATCAGAAACATAGTAATTGCCTATACGATCCATCTATGGTGTCACCTGGAGTGTGTACGGTAACATATATATATGTATGGTACCACGAAAGACAGTTTAATTTCCATTTTAATCAAGAGGAAAAAAACAAAGAATCTTCAAAATATAACCGTCCATGGTAGTTACTTATTAAGAATGGAGCTGGCTTCGCTCCTAGGAAACCTGCAATATTGGGACCTCTTTAAGCATCCTTGTATATATTAGTGTAGACGCTGAAAATTGCCAGCCATCCACAATGATGATGACAATTGGACACGGTCGAATACCGGATCCCTCACCTGTAGTTGGTAGTTGGATTTACAAAATAAACCCCCCCCCCCCAAAAAATGACCATTTTTTGAATGTGTGTGTGTGTGTGTGTGCATGCTTTATAGTGACCCTCCCATCTATATCCCATGTCCTACTTTGATATTTGAGCCTCCCTCCTATTTCACCTCTCATTTTTTCACCCTCTCTCATTACATTCCCCATGGTATCCTTATTATGGTCATGTAGCATCATCACTCTGTCCGAGTAACAAGCGATAGTCTTGAGAAATCCCCAGAGACGCCATTACTCTGCCCGAGATTTGAGTGATAACAGCTGTCACTTTGCCTGAAGTCCGAGTAACCCATAGCTATCTTATATAGTTGTTACTCTATTTAACGAAAGAGAGGCAAGCCAGTCTTCCGTCTCCACTTGATCCGTGCGACATCATCATATTTCATATTTGTAGTGTTTCTTTTTACTTAGTTAATTTCACATGAGGTTTATGTCTTTCTCATTTTTATCATGTTGGCATGATATAGACAATTAAAGTAGCTTGCATTAGTGTAAATAGTAAGCCTTATTTACAAAAAGCAATGTTTTGTTTTATTTTCTATAAAGTACTTTATCTCATTTCCATAGATTAAAGTAACTTAAATTATTTTAACATGCGCATTACCATTTTTGACAAGTATCATATTTAGTTCATTTTTACATATTTGATGCATCATAAATTAGTCTCACATGTTGGTATAAGAAATATCATTATGGAAAAATATATAAAATCAAGCATCTAGTAGAAAGACTGGTTTGACTGGACGAGATGGGGTGTGCTAATACCTTCCTACTCTCATAATTTGTCCACTTACCTAGACTCTCTGACCAAACCATATGGAATCATATAGCCCTATCCATTCATCCTGGATGGGGCTACCCCATTGGGTCCTACGCCCGAATCCTAGGTGGCAACTCCATTTATTTTTACTATGTATATATCATGATCCCAAACCCCATGTCACTAAGGGACCCCGAATCAAGCGGATCCCGCTTGCAAGGTGGATGAAGACCCGCATCCACAGGTCTCGGTATCCACACTAGCTAGCATAGCCAACAAAATGGCCGCCCTGGCATCCCTATGTTCATCTATTGGAGCCGTTATGTAGGAATGTTTCCATCACCCCTCGCGCTCTAGTGCCCCTGAGCAAAGAACTTGTAAGATTTCATTCAAACTCTTGATGATTCGAAGTATTCAGGAATCACTTCTTTGACCTTCAATTGTTTCATAATCTTAATCAAAGAGGGGCATTCTATAGACACCTCATTTTGTCATTCCATCCAGAGGCTTCTCGTGATGAAGATGAGCATCCTTCAAGGCGTAGAGTTAACGTATCTATAGATGTAGCGCAAGTGTGAACTTCCCCAATTCGTTCACAGATCGTTCACTCACAATACCCCTAAGAGGGAAAACCCCATAAACTTTCTTCAGAGCCAAAACAAGAGCCCCTGGATACTCCAAATCATCCCTGAAGGGCTAGACCTGACCCAGTCCTCTTTGGAACCAATCTGGCCAAGCACAAAACTAGCCCAAACATCCAAAATAGACATTCGAACCCAAGGTCGACACTTAAAAGCCCTGAGTTGACATCAACCTCACCCATGTGAATGTCGAACTGAACTCTTTGAATGCATATATACCCTCGACATTCAGACATTTCTTACCAACACTCAACCATACCTTCATTATCATCGATATCAGCTCGATGTCTATCTCTGTTCGTCGATATCAGCTTGATGTCGACCATACCCCTCCACGATGTCGACTTGACCCAACTTCAATGTTGATCCTATGAAAATCATAGACATGACCCAACTTCAATGTTGATCCTATGAAAATCATAGACACCCAAATTTAGCATGTTTAGCTCCGATTTCATTTCCATTCGCGACCAAGCTCAATTTTTGCAACTTGGATCCAAATATTGGTTGTCTTAGGCTCTAAGAAACCTCAACTTTGGCAACAAACAACTTGCCCATACTCCATTGGTCATAACTTTAACCAAATACTCATCGTCGATGCAAAGACACCTCTCTCCATACTTCACCAATGATCCAGATCAAATCTATGATCCTTGCATGAATTTTTGAGTGCACGAACAATTGGTCTTTGGTCCTTGCTTGATCCTCACCCCGTTGCTCAATTGCCATTGCTCTTGAGTCCCTACTTGGTCATTGGATCTCAAGCTTCAAGTTCATAGCTTAGAGTCATCAATACTTAGTGATTTTGGTGCTTGGGGATGAAGTGTTGTCCAAAAAGAGACAAGAAAATCCAACCACTGGTGATACTATCTCTACATATCAACCTCCTGAGTCACAAAGGGAAGCCTCCATCTCTTTTAGTTAGAACATCTTCCAAATAGGTAAGACCATTTTCTCTTGTACGTATGTTTTGTCGATTTCATCGTGTTCATACTTATTTTGCATCTTTAGAGGCATGTGATCCCATCTCTCCAGATGGTGATCACTTACACTCTTGTTGTTGTTTCTTCCTTTACTTTTAATGTATGATCCTCGTCCCCTGTAGACTAAGACTCATCCTATTTTCTCTCATTATAATATTTGTTGTATTTTCTCAGCCTATGGTATGCTTACATGCTTTTCATATACTATATTTTCTTGTCAAATATTCTACACCATGTTTCCTCCTCCTCTAATGTCCTCATCCTCCCCCCCTTTCTGCCATTCATGCATCTTCCTCCACAATTTCAACATGCACATGTACATGCTAGTATCTCCATCCATCTCTACTTGTCATAAATCTCACCACATGCTTGTCATGCATTTGGGCTTTTCTTTGTCTTTATTTCATTGTTTTACTTCCCTGTATACTAACCCTTACCATGCAGCTAAGCTTTCAAGTATGTTTCCTTACCTTTCCTTGTATTCTAGACTCCACTTTCGCCATACCGTAATATGACATGTACCCAAACCAATGGACCGATCAGTCCCCTATGGGCATTGCAAGAGAGTCAATTTAAATTATGGGTCCTGAACCCTCCTCCAGGTGGCGAGTCCTACATTCAATTCACCTCATTTTTTTTTCCCATAGAGAAATGAGGTGGAGGACACATGACGATCCCCCGCCATGATGTCATTTGTCCTCACACTGCCCTGCTTAAGATTGTGTCGTATGTGCAAGAGATGTTGACGACCATGATCATGGATTGACATGGTTCAATTCCTGCAGTTATGGGCAGTTCTATTAACCCTTCGACATTGACTGGTGTTCCCATGAACCCATACAGCGGCGAATCCAGCTCTTTTAACCTATCTTTTCCCAGCTTCATTTTCTCATACACATCGCAGAAGAGAGTGGTGGCCAAGCTCCCATTGTCGACCATCCTTTCCACCTCGAAGTTTGTGATCTTTAATGCTATGATGATAGCATCATCGTGTGGCACATTGTTGTCCTTGAGGTCTTCATTGGAGAAGGATATCACCTATCCCGTCTTGGCTTTTTTGCTTGGCCATTCCGTGCTATAGAAACTTCGAGTGTAGGCTTTCCTAGAGGAGGAAGAGTTGCCCTAGCTGTTGGTCCACCTCTAATTGTGGCAATCACCCCAGTTGGAGTGTCACAATCTGCATGGCCGTTGTGTCCTTTTCTGTGGGTCAGGACATTTCTTTCTGGACCTCAGTCTCTTCTTCAATTATGTTCTCTTTCCGCACGTCGCTCAGATCAGGTCGCATCTAGGGATGTAAACGGATCGAATTCGGTTTGGATAGTGTTATATCCGCATTCGGAATCGAGTAGCTTTCGGACAGATTCAGATCGGAACCGATTAGCTTTCGGACGGATTCGGATAGTGTTAAACGGATACTGATACGGATACGAATCGAATACGAATCGAATATTTTATCCGTTTATATGTAAATATAGCATTTTGGATAGCTATAGCCTATCCGTATCTGTATCCGTTTAGCTTTCGGATGGATTCGGATAATACTAAACGGATATGGACAAGGATACGGAAACGGATTTTGACTATTCATTTACATCCCTAGTCGCATCCTAAACGTCTTTGTCAATGTATGGGTCAAGGTAACCTCTTTGGATCAAGCTCTCCCTTGAGCCTTGAGGTTGCACCAAAAAAATCTCTCCCTTGAGGTGCTTGTAGTCGTTAGTGTCATGCATGTGATCCCAGTGGAACCAGTAGTACTTTCTCTGATCTTGTCTCCCCAAGTGTGAGCCCATCTTGCTTGGCCACTTGACATAGTCCTTGTTCTTGATCTACATCAATATGTCAAATCTTTTGTGGGTGAAGGGAGTGTACTTGTCAAACACCTTGGCAGGGCTTTTCAACCAACCTAAGGTTCGGTCAGAGCATTGTTTTTTGCTCAAACCAGCTCGGATTTCTCTATTCTAGATTTGTTCTTGTCCGGTTCACTTCCTTCGATATATTTTTGTGCAGCCAGTCTCAAACGCATTGATGTATTTCTCGCTGATAGCTAGTAGGTCAGGGAGGTTGTAGGGCGGCTTCTTTAATAGGAAGAACAGGAGTTGTCATCATCGATACCACCAAGGAGAGGCTTGCTGTTGCACTGCTTTATGGTCATCAGGTTAACCGAAGTTTTCCCATGACTTTTGTTGCTCAGGAAGTTGTTGACGAAGGACTCGCTGAGTTCCTGGAAGTTTTTGATAAATTTCAACTTGAGGCAGGAGAACCAAACGCTCTTGGCTTTCTTCAAAGTAGCTGAGAATTCTCGACACATGATGGCGTCATGGGCCCCATAGAGAATCATCATGGACTTGAAGCTCTCCAAGTGATGCAGAGGGTCCGTGGTGTCGTCATACTTTTCAAAGGTCAGCATCTTAAATGTGGGGAAGAGGTGCCTTCATGATCTCATTAGAAAGGGCCGTATCGCTTGGGGGTAGGGGGTTGGACCATCTGGATGAGTGGCTGCATTCTCGGACGAGGTAGGGGAAGAAGAAAAAAATTTTAAAATAAAGAGGGAAAAAGACAGGTGATGAGAACTGATTAATAGGTTGATAGGAGGGGTAATTTAGTCATTTCAATATAGCTGGAGAGAAAAAGAGGTAAAGGTTCACTTTTTAGGGGGACTCAAAGGTGAAACTTCTGATAAGGGAGTTTAAGTAAATAAGGTGCAAGTTCAAGGGAGTAATAGAAATTTTTAATGCTTTGGGAGAGATGTTATGGCCGAACGAGGGCATGGGTTTTATGCACTTGGAGAAAGATGTGAGATCTACCAAATGCTTGGTTGGATTACTTGGACAGGGAACTCTACACTTTTGTGGTCCAACTCAATGAGAAAATAGTTCCTACAAACCCACGGTAGGAACCTTTTAAATGTTGTTTCATGGATTGATGGTATGGCTATTTTAACCGTTGGATAGATAGATCATGGTTTATATTACTATTTATCAAATTTTTTAGCTTAATCAATCAAATATTCGTCTCATGTATTGGAACACATCCCTATGTATTTCCACATACGTATATGTACCTTTGAGCACTATTGTGCAGTTAAAAAACCTGGGTTTTCAAACTTCTATTTCGCCACATGAACTACTTTGGCAGGGCTGAAACTTAGCATGTGAAGTTAAAGATAATCATTTGTGACAAATCTTGCAAAAAATACAACCAAAATTATGATATAATTGTAAAAAGGCTATAAATAGTATCAAAATATTAGAAGTAATAGCAGTAATGTTTGAAACAATTTTTTCTCAATAAAAAATAGAATATATCAATGGTAATAAAAAAACCCGCCTAAAAGGTATACATAATACATAGCAGTAGTTTTTATTATTGCTCTAATTTAAGTCATTTAGCAATGAGCGGGTAACCCAATTATTTGGCGGGATAATTTGACAGGGGGGATTTTAATTTATTTTTATTTAGTAGGGAGGTCATTTATAGGGAGGAGGAGAGAGACAAGACACCATGGCGGTGGCGCAAATGCTACACTCCCTGTCGAGAAACTTTCTTCCTATAGATATGTATGTATGTATGTATGTATAAAATAAAAAATCGGTAGATGGAATCAAACTAGCTCATCGCATGAGATACATATGTATGGTTAGTTGGTCATTCTCTCAGTATTACAAAAACAAATAGTAACTGTTGGGGATAAGAAGACTTTTTTTATAGGGGGTTCTGGTGGTCATGCTTCGGGGACAGCTAGGGGTGGACACCGAGGGAGAAGCCCGACGTTGGGAAGAATGTTGGAGTGTGTCCATCAAACCTGGATTATTTTGGAAAAAATAAATTTAATATTGCTTATTGCGTGAATTTATTTATGGACTTATATGTTTGTTCCATGGATTTTCACCCAAAATAGTTCTCGACTAGGAATAGGACCGGACATCCTGTTCATATGGTCGTTACATTTTATGTCACTAGAAAAGTTGTTTTCAGAGCATAAATGTAACCACACATTATTTGTGTGTATAGAAAAGAATTTGGTACAAATTCTCACATGTGTTACAGCCTGTCGTATTAAGGAGAGATGCGTACCCATCACCAGTCCTTTGACCTGAGAGATCGTATCGTTACGGTGTTACATTACGGATTTTAGTACGCCAATGATTGATGTCATGTGGACTATATATTGGTGTGTTGGCTTCGTGATGTCGTATCGTGAACGAAAGAGATGCTCAATATGAAATCCACTACCTTTGATTGAGGAATATTAAGTAGAAAGAATGTCTATGATCAATCGGACTGGAATCCAGATCCAGTGGCATTCTTATAAATTGTTTACAAAATTTATTTTCAATTTATTAAGTATATCAGTATATTATTTCAAACAATGTTTAAACGCATTTTTGGTCGTCCTATTGTGATCACATGATCTCTAATTAAAGACTTGTATGATGGATTGGGGTTGACAATATTTAATTAAATACTCTATAGTCCATCATGAGATATTGTTTAGTGGAGGGTCTTATATGCAGATTAAAGAGTTTAATTATGCATGACATTTAATTAGAAAAATAAAAGAGGTTGTTGGTCATTTAATTATAGTATTTTATTAAATAAAATATTGACTAATTAAAGAGAACACAAAATCCCTTTAAGATTCTACATCTTCCCTCTTTAGAAGCAAGTTGGGTAGCAAGTCAAGTTTCCTTTTCACATCAGGAAAGTGAATAAGGGAATCCACCCTAATCCTAAGGTGTTGAGAGTTATAACAACACACCACAAAGGGGGCGGGGGCACTCACTGGCTTGGCTGAATTTCTCTGACATCCCCCTTGGCAAACTTTTTCTCTCCCCTCTCTCTTGCTCCCTTTGAGTGATGGTTTGTGGTTAAGATTTTAGAAACCCTAATTCGTTAGTGAATGTTCATGTTGGCTTTGCTTTCGATTGAAGCTTAAAGAATAAAAAACTTTCAATCCCCATTGTTGCTCGAGTATGGAAGAACTATTATCTGAAGGAGGAACTACATTTATGGTTCTCAGGTATCCTATGCTTCCCGTTTGATTTTTGTTATGAGAAGAGATCTCAAACTTGAATGCAAAGGTAAATATCCAATTCGATTCCGCTGCACATTCGGGTAACCAGATTGGTGTTTAAATCCCAACAAATAATACATGGGGTGTGGTTGGAAAGCGTGGAAGGTGCATACCAAACACCAATGCAATGAGGAGTACTTGATTCACTGAACAAGCCACAGAAATCCAAGAAATAAGTGGTTGTAATATATGAATTTGGTAAACACTTCTCAATTTAGTAGGAATCAGATAGATTTGGGAAGAATCAGCCTATACTATAGAAATCCAAGAAATAAAATTTATTATTAGTAATTATTATACCAGTAATAATGGTGAAGCGATGATTATAAAATAATAAAAAATAAAACATATAAAGCAACAGTTTTCTATAACTGTTGTAATATAGACCATGTCTATTTAATTATTAAATATATAAATATATGTATACGTACCCATCCATATGTTCAGAATTAACAATCAAAATAAAAAAAGAAAAGAAAATATCCCTTAAATAATAAAATTGAAAAAAAAATATTTTTGGTATCAACTCAAATATCGATCGTGAATCAATCGGAAAAAATAAAATTAAAACATAAAAAATCCAGTAAATAATACAAATTGAGTTAAAGATAATTATTTGTGACAAATACTGCAAAAAATACAACCAAAATTATGATATAATTATAAAGACTATAAATAGTATCAAAATATTAGAAGTAATAGCATTAATGTTTGAAATAATTTTTTCTCAATAAAGAATAGAATATATCAATGGTAATAAAAAAACCCACTGAAAAGGTATACACAGCAATAGTTTTTATTATTGCTACAATTTAAGTCACTTAGCAATGGGCGGGCAACCCAATTATTTGGCGGGATAATTTGACAGGGGGATTTTAATTTATTTTTATTTAGTAGGGAGGTCATTTATAGGGAGGAGGAGAGAGACAAGACAATATGGCGCTAGCGCAAAGGCTACACTCCCAGCCGAGAAACTTTGTTCTTATAGATATGTATGTATGTATGTTTGTATGTATAAAATAAAAAATCGGTAGATGGAATAAAACTAGCTCCTTGCATGAGATATATATGTATGGTTAGTTGGTCATTCTCTCTGTATTACAAAATCAAATAGTAACTGTTGGGGATAAGACGACTTTTTTTATAGGGGGTTCTGGGGGTCATGCTTCGAGGACAGCCAGGGGCCGGGTGGACACCGAGGGAGAAGCCCAACGTGGGGGAGAATGTTGGAGTGTGTCCATCAAACCTGGATTATTTTGAAAATAATAAATTTAATATTAATTATTGCATGAATTTATTTACTGACTTATATGTTTGTTCCATGGGTTTTCACCCAAAATAGTTCTCTACTAGGAATAGGACTGGGCATCCCGTTCATATGGTCGTTAGATTGTATGTCACTAGAAAAGTTGTTTTCAAAGCATAAATGTAACCACACATTATTTCTGTGTATAGAAAAGAATCTAATACAAATTCTCACATGTGTTACTGCCTGTCGTATTAAGGAAAGATGCGTACCCATCACCAATCCTTTGACCTGAGAGATCGTATCGTTATGGTGTTACATTACAGGTTTTGGTACACTAATGGTTGATGTCATGTGGACTATATATTGGTGTGTTGGATTAGTGATATCGCATCGTGAACGAAAGAGATGCTCAATACGAAATCCACTATCCTTAATTGGGGAATATCAAGTGAACGTTCATGTTGGCTTTGCTTTGGATTGAAGCTTGAAAAATAAAAAACTTTCAATCCCCATTGTTGCTCGAGTATGGAATAACTATTGTCTAAAGGACGAACTACATTTATGGTTCTCAGGTATCCTATGTTTCCCGTTTAATTTTTGTTATGAGAAAAGATCTCAAACTTGAATGCAAAGGTAAATATCCAATCCGATTCCGCTGCACATTCGGGTAACTAGATTGGTGTTTAAATCCTAACAAATAATACATTGGGTGGGGTTGGAAAGCGTGGAAGGTGCATACCAAACACCAATGCAATGAGGAGTACTTGATTCACTGAACAAGCCACAGGCATGCTTTTAAGCAAGCTATGCCAGACCACCAGAGGAAGTCTTGGTCTGTAGGGATAACAACTAATTAGCAAATTGGGCGCTGTTTGGAGCGCGTATGTTCTTTTTAGTGTTGGAGGTGCCCTTCTTCTCTCGGGAATGCCCATGAGATGTTATAGGGCTGCTGTCCTTTGGTTGTAATAAATCGATCTCTTTTTCTTTCTCAATAAATTAGATTTACCAAAAAAGACATTACGGAGCTTGAGATTCAAAGTCAGTACATAGCAAACCTATTCTTAATTATTAATTATGTGGTTCACATCTAACTTACATTCCTATTGCCTAACCTCATTAGTTTTATTTTTGCAAATTAAACTTATTTGCCACGCACACATCGAACAGGTGCCAAATATCCAAAATACCCCTGTGAGCTGTATCAATACTCCACCGACTGGGAAAATTTGCTTCTTGGTTCAAAATTAGGGTATTCTTGTCTCATGGTCGAACCATTGATGAGATCTTTTTGGTTCTTTCTTTCTCGATCCACTATGAGATTTGTGTTTGTTTATCCTTGAGTAGTTGTCTTGTTGGCTTTGTCTCCCTTTCATGGGTCTGTCCGTGTGAGACTTCTTTAGTTGTTTCTTCTCTTGTTTTCTGTATTCTTTGTATAGTTTATCTCTTTTTTTCAATAAAACGATATTACCTATCCAAAAAAAAAAATACTCCACTGACTTTTGTGACTAGCATAATCACCCTCGGGCATGCTTTCAAGCTAGCAGTGCCAAACCTCCAAAGCAAGTCTAGGTCTACAGAGATAAAAAGAAATTACAAGTTGGGTGCTGTTTGGAGCGTGTTTGTTCTTCTTAGTTGTGGAGGTGCCCTTCTTCACTCAGGAATGCCCTTGGCATGCTCTAGGGCTGCTGTCCTTCGTTTGTAAATATTTATCTTTTTCTTTTGGAATATAACTGATTTACTCGAATAATAACAAAATAAAAAAACAGACATTAACAAGCTTGAGCTTCATAGTCAGTACATAGCAAACCTGTTCTTAATTACTAATTATGTAGTAGACACCTGACTTACAAACCTAGTTCCTAACCCCACTTGCATTGCAGCTTTCTGAATAAAACAGGGGAAAGGCCATTATTTTTATTTTTGTGAACTGAATTGCCACACAGACACACATTGAACAGGTGCAAACATTGATACCGGATTAAGCCATCATCTGCTGGAACTCGGCAAAATCAATCACACCGTCGCCGTTGCGGTCGAATGCCTGTATGATGCTCTTGCACTCTTCATTCGACAACCGAATGTCCTCTGCAAGCCCTCTGATGTAATGGACCCAGAACTCTTCGTAACGAACATCTGAAACCCTCTTTTCAGATCATCATCCCCACCTTGACGCTCCATCAACATTGCAAAATCATCAAAGCTGAGCATCAAACTGTCGCCGCCTGCTGCATCGAGTTCATTGGTCACATCTTGAGCCTCCTCGGTGACATGAACTCCCTTTTGGAGGCAAGGTAGGATTTGGGTTCAGATCCTTCGATTTTCCCATTACCATCAGCATCCAAGTGACGAAATATTTGTTGGAGTTCATCATATCTTGATTGTTTTTTGGAATGCTTAAGGCGATGGACACTTAGCACAAAGCTCTTGTTGGAGAACCATTTGGATAATGTTGTCTTGGAAACAATAGCAGTTGCCATTAGAGTAGCTAGGAACGTTGAGTAGTATTTTTTTTCTTGTTGCCTGTTGCTGTTTGCTGTGATGGAAATGAAAGAGCATGCAAAGAGACTTATATAGAGACTTTGATAGGATGGAGACTTCATGGTAAGTAGAAAATAAAGAATCAGATTCTAGAGTTTAAAAAGGACTGGTCTAGGTTAAAAGTTCCTAAATATTGAATTGTTGGAATATTTGCCTAAATAAAAATTCATGGGAGTGTTGCTTAAAGACAATCATTTTCAGTGTGAGGAAGAATAAGTATCCAGAGCTTAAAAAAGGACTGGTTGTTGTAAAAAGTTCCCAAACAATCCCAAAGGTGTGTATGCATGAGTTGGGTCCCAGATTTGAGTGATGATGAACATTCTTGCATCCACATTCAAAAGTCATACATACAAGGTTTAGTTTATACATCGACTTACAATGGGGTGGAACCTAAAAAAACATGTATGTGAAATCCTTAATTTACAAATAAACAAGTTTTGGGTGGAAATTAACAAATAATAACTAATCTAATCTTATTTTTTTCTACCAAACAAAATTGGAGAAAGGAAGTATATGATTCAGTGCCTCTTGGGTAGTGTCAATTTCAAATATGAATAGCCAAACTACATACATGACAGAACACGGTTAAGGATGCGTGGTGTTGTACTTGTTGGGCATAATAAACTTCTCAATATAAAAGAATTAGAAAATTAAATATAAGTTATGTATATATGATACCTAAACATGGATGAAGTTATAGCTTGGTGTTTCAATTTATTTCTTTTTGTGCATTGGACTTGAAAGAGTCTATTTTTTACATTTTGTAAGTATATTTTAATTAATTTTTTTGTTAAATGGCTTGAATGAGATGAATTTAATGTGATCCAAGACAAACAATTTACCCAAAATTAAGATCATAGGATATAGAATATTGTTGTTTGTTGACACAAACATGACTCGTTTATCATATCATGTTCATTAGGGATGAAGGGAATCCAATACAACACGAAGATGTCCTGACATGACCTATTGCACACCTAGTTGCCCCGGTACCTAAGAGATACTCTTAATATACAATAACATGTTCATGTAAAAGCATATGTTAGTGGATAGTGATTGGGTCACCATAATCATATCAACTGGCACTACAAAAACAATGCTACATAGGGGTAGTAATTATCACCGTTGAGGAACAACTATGTTCCTTGAAAGACGCATTAACACCTAGAGATGAACTTGAAGGAAATGTATCAAAGTATATGTCTAATTTTCCTTTGGTGATCTCAAGGCACTTATCTTTTAGACTGTTCATTCTACAATATTGATAAATATACAATGTCTGCAAATGCAGGGGACTTGAGGTTCACCTGTTGCTGTTTCAAAATAATAGAAGTCTACCATTTTGTTTGCCCTATGAATCCCATCTATTAAATACATATTAACATTTGTCTTCTTCATCTCTTAAACAGATTGAGTTATGCTTTTACTAGCAACTTCTGATTTCTTTTATTAACTTGCACAGAAATTTTGTTTAAACATATAAAGTAGTTATAAATTAAGTACTCAAAAAGTAACATGGGTGTATTTAAAGAATTATCTGATTAGTTTATCTACAACAAGATAAATAGCCTTTCACTGGTTTCTATTTTCTTGATCTAAACATAATTATGATAAATTTGTTTTAATTGAAGCTTAGAAAGAAATATGCTAAAAAATGTGCTTATGTGTTAGATACACTTAATCAGGCTGAATCTTGATTCAATATATATAAGTTAGTTGGCCTTTTTGAATAAACTGATAGGATGCACAAATATTTACCAGTTGCTATTTCCCTTGCCATGACTCTCTCTTACGTCCCTTCTACTCTCTCTCTCTCTCTCTCTCTCTCTCTCTCTCTCTCTCTCTCTCTCTCTCTCTCTCACACACACACACACACACACACACACACATATATATATATATATATATATATAGATACCAGTAGGTTTCTCAGGATACCAAATAAAATATGCAAGTAATGAAAGTAAAATATGCAAGTGAAAACTTAAAAAGGTCAACGGAAATAATAACTTGTGTGTGCTTAGCAGGTGCTGCAGTCCATACTAGACCGGTCGCGGCACTCGGAGGGGTAACCTCGGCGGTCTACCGTTTTGCAGGTAGCCTTCTGCGTGCAAGGCGGCTGAGCCGACCAATATTTGAAGATAAAAGAGAATTAAAATCTTGAATTTTATATTACTAGGAGAATTTGAATTACACTCTTGATATACAGGACTCTTGAAGAAAGCTTGAAGAAAACTACTCACTTACGGGTTTACTTGAAGGAAACTTGAAGCCTGAGATAAAGGCTTAAACTTGCAGTTACAGACTTGACGAACACTTGATGAAACTTAGTTACAGCTTGGAGAACACTTGATGAATTACACTTGAAGAAAATAAAATTAAAAACCTGAAGTAACTGGGTGTAAGAACTTGAAGAGCTGAGCTACAGCAGTGCTGCGTGCTTCTATTTTCCTCTTCAGAGATTTCTCCCCTCTTCTTCGAGAAGACAAAGGGTTTTATAGAGCTTTGGAGGTTTTGGACGCTTTACTTTTCCACCGAAAGCAAACCTTATCTTGAAGGAATCTTTGGCAGGGTGTAGAAGCATGTGGTCGTGGGCCCAGAGTCTTGACTTTGGAGGTAGGGGCGCCGAAAGTAGTCTTGGTCCGTAGTGCTACAGTAAAAAGTCATTTTTACTATTCACCACATTGTTGGTAGAACTTGGAATCTTTGAGAAGATACTTCAAAAACCGCACCGAGGCATTCCACGTGTCGAGACACTGTTTTCCTCATTGGTTTGGTTTAGATGGTTCACTGTATTTGCATGGGCCCAGTGGTGGCTTGACTATCTAAGACCAGAGATAGTAACTGGGACACGACTTTTGATACAGCCACGTGTCAGTTGCTGAGCCATTTTTATGATGTCGTCATGGCTGACGATTCTCCAAAATCAGGGTTTGGAGACTAACCCTATGGGCTTAACGGCTCACTTTTCTAGAAGTTTGGCTCATGGACCTTCTGGTGGACCTTGTTGAAGAGAGTTGTTGACTGGTAAGGTCCAGCCCATCATCTGGGTCTTGAGCATATTGGCCTTCATGAAGGTGGGGGTCAATGGACCCAACACTTGTGCTGGTTTCTTCTTTTTCTTCTTCAGTATCGAGGGCAGCCAGCTGGGCCTCGATCTCTGCTTGTTTGGCTTTTAGCTTGAGGCGTCTACTGTTACTGGACTTGTCCGATCCTTCAGTGAGGGCCACTTGAGGTTTAGCTTTTGTAAGGGATTGGATAAGGGCCTCAGGGGTGCACCTTCTTAGATCACACTTGTCCCACCACTTGACTCTGAAGTTTCTTACTAGAAAAGGGATAGAGTAATCGGGGCCCTCAGATTGTCCAATTGCATATTCCCAATATATGATCCACGCCAGACGGCAATGGATGAAGAATCTTAGGAGATCTGGCTGTTCAGGGATTTGTTCGGTGTGCTGGCAAAAAATGCTTAGAGCATCGAACACTTGATCCGACAGGATGTCATTAATTGGCCCATAGGCGGCCCACCAACGAGGGAACCAATTTGGAATTGGGCTTGAGAACTTGAAGTCGAAACAAAAGAACCAGGAATGTTGGTTCTTACTATTTTGGACCAGGAAAGCATGGTGCCAAGCATCCATATAGTCAAAATAGTGATATTCCTGGGGCTGGTAGTTTTGAGAGAACCTTTTTGTAGAGAGGGGATGTGTACCCCAATCCTTGGAACTGATAATTTGTAAAATGGTTACTGAAGTATGGGTAACCAAGTTTGGTTCATTTTTGTAGAAATTTTGTTTGATACGGATGGAATCTGTATCAACGAGGATGAACTCATAGAACTCTTAACCTTTTGAACTATTTGGGGAATAGAAATCCCAACCTTGGAAAAAAGCCCTTCGCGCTATTTCCACAGGAGTGTTGCAGCCTTTGGTGAACTGGTCATCAAGGGCAAAAATGTCTTGATAAGCTTGTTTGAGGACATACTGACTCTTAGGTAAGTTTTGGGAAGAAACTGGTTTGGACACTGTTGTGGAGGAACTTGGCCTAGAGAGCTGTTGGGATGACCTTGTGTTAGGAACTATTTGAGTGGACTGACTAGCCACGACTTGGGTGAAGGGAATACTTTCAACTATTGTTTTGGAGGGGGACACTTTGACTAGTTGACTTGAAGAAGTTGGTTTAGCATAGGAACCTTTTGATTTTATGCTTGGTTTGGGGGGCTCCTTTGGAGCCATGATAACAGAAATTGTTTTAGGACCCTGCAAGAATTCACGGGTCAAGAAATCAGGAATTGAATTCATTTCTCCTTTTATGTAAGTTATGTCAAAATCAAAACTCGATAAAAGGGCTTGCCATCTTGCAAAAATCTATTTTGAAGCAATATTTTGAACATCATTTTTTAAAACTTGTTTTACTGCACTGCAATCAACTCTTACTAAAAATTTTTTGTTTAGAAGATCACTTTGAAATTTTTGGATGCAAAGAACTACTGAAAGGATTTCTTTTTTAATGGTACTATAATTTTGCTGGGCTGGGTTCCAAACTCCTGAAGCAAACTGGACTAATTGTTCTTTATCATCTTGGACTTGTTTAAGAATGCCTCCGTATCCAAGTTCAGAGGCATCAGTTTCTACAATTTTGAAGAGTGCAGGATCTGCAAGTTTTAAACATGGGATTTCCTTGACTAATTTTTTAATATCTTGAACTGCTTTGGTATGGTTTGAAGTCATGGACTTGGTTTTTTCTTGAGCCTAGAGTAAAGATCTTTACATAATTGGCTAATTTGAAGAATGAAATCTCTGACATAATTTAGGCTTCCTAGGAACCTCTGTAATTGTTTTTTGTCTAGGATTTGGTCAGGGAATTTATCAGCAAAAGCTATAGATCTTTCTATTGGGATGACTTGGTTCTGGTAAATGTAATGACCTAAAAATCTAACCTTGGTCTGGAATAACTCCATCTTTTTCTGGGAAATAACTAATCCACTAGTTTTCATGGTGTGGAAGAAGCTCCTAAGATGCTTGAAATGTTGTTCAATAGACTTGGAGAATACTAGAACATCATCAATATAGACTATTATGAACTGGCCAAATGGGTTTAGGATGTTGTTCATAATATTTTGAAATTCACTAGGAGCATTTTTTAAACCAAAAGGCATTACGTTCCATTCGTAATGACCAAATGGTGTGGTGAAGGCTGTTTTATAGCGGTCTTCTTTATGAATTTGGATTTGCCAGTATCCAGACTTGAGGTCAAACTTTGAAAAAATTGTAGCTTGATAAAGCCTCTGGAGTAACTCTTTTTTATTTGGTATAGGATATCTGATCCATTGTAAATCTTCATTTAAAGGCTTGTAGTTTATGACAAGTCCAGGCGTCCCTCTTTCTATTTCAGCGTTCTTATTAACGTAGAAAGCGACTGACTCCAAGGTGACTTGCTTTTTGATTAAATTTTTATCAAGAAGGTCTTGAATTTCCTTTTACATATTTCTTGTAGTTCTTGGGTCATTTGAATAGGTCTGGCTTTTGTAGGGATGTCCTTATCCGAAAAACTTGGTTCATAGGGAAGATGGACAATATGCCTACGTCTGTGCCAGAAGGCATCAGGAAACTCCGAACAGAGTTCTTTTTCAATTTGGGCCTTGGTGTTAGAAATTTGTTTTTGAACTGTTCTTTCTTGGAGTTTCTGTTCAATTGTCCTATGGTTAACTTCTTGTTTTAGATATTGCAGATGTTTTTGTTTACTTTGAATTTGACTTATAGTTGATTGTTCTGAAATGGCTACTGTTTTGAGCAGGTCTATTTCTTTTGTTTTGGCTTGTTCAAAAAACTGGAAATGGACTTGTTTACCTAGGATAGTTGTTGTAATTCCTTGATCCGAAATAGTGAAGGGTTTTATGAGTTCTAGGAAAGGTTGTCCTAGAATAACTTCAGTGTTAAGGTCTTTTACTAATATGAATACTTGTTTTAGACAAACTCCTTGGTTGCAGATGTGAACGTCTGATAATTTATAATTTACGTTTAGTCTTGAGCCATTTGCTCCTGTTAATTTTTGAGTTGTCTTTTCAAAATACTGGGTTGGGACTAACCCTTCTTGTATGCAATTCATTTGGGCTCCTGAGTCAACCAGGGCTATGGTGCTGATCTTATGGGCTGAGGATATGACAATAGTAATATTGACATACCACTGTTGGCATTTGACTTTGTTAATAATATCAACAAAATCTTCAGTATTGTTTGGTAAAGTTTGTATACTGTTGTCTCCTACTTCTTCTACCCCTAATTCGATCTTTTGCTGAAACTTCTTTAAACTTGCTATGTCTGCTTTTATATTTTTTATTTCAGTCTTTAAATCATTTGTAGTAGCTTCTAGGCTGGCAATTTTAACTTGATCCGGATTTTGTGAAGGAGTAGGAGTTTTGTCAAACTTCTTATAAATATTTTTTATGTTATAAGGGGTTGCCTTAGTTTGGGGTTTTGTTGATGAGACTTGTTGTAAGAGTTCTTGGGCATGTTGAAGGTATAAAGTCTTGGTATGTTTATCTTTGATTTGATCAACAAAGTTTAGAAATTTTTCTGGTTTGTTAAAGGTTTTAAGTCCTGAATTTGATTGTATCATGTTTATAGATTTTGATGATTCTGAATCATCACAATTTTTACAGAAAACTCCTTGGCTACAATTACAAGGAGAAGCCTATTCATCACTATCACTGTTTGACTCAATTTGGTTCAACTCATTTTCTTGGGTTTCTGTTCCACTCTCTGAACTGTTTTGACCCAAATCGGCTAAGAGTTGGATTTTGGTATCATCAGGCATTATGAGTGAGTTAATCTTTTTTGCTAGTCTACAATATTTGGCTATGTGGCCTGGTTTACCACAGTTGTAACAACCCATCTTGGTGTTTTGGGTCGGTCTTGATTTTTGAAAAGTTCTCTTGTAAGGTCTCTGTTTCTTTGGGCTAGATCTATTGTCTAAATTTTTATCTGGTTCTTTTCTGGTTTTGTACTTACTTGAGTATCTATTTTTCCTGTTATGCCTATGACTTTTATGTTTCTTTTGAGAAATGATTTTTGAATCGAAACCAAACTATTCACAGAATCCCCCTAATTCTTGTTTGTAGGATTTTGATTCTTTTCTAATTTGTTTTCTAAGTTTGATATTTGTACATAGGGCTAACCCTTCCTTGTGTACAAAACTTATGAGGTCACCATAGGTGAGGGTTTGATAGGGTATTTCTCCGTTGTTTTCTTCTCTTAATTTTTGTTTGAGTTTTTCAGAAAATAAACTGGGTAACCCAGTAAGGAATTTTTCTTTCCAACAGGGGAGATTTGCATCTTCCCTAGTTAGAACCTTGGTCATGAATGTGTCTTTATACCACTTGAAATCGTGTAATTTTTTACATTTGAGGTTTGATAATTGTTCAGAAGACCTATCCTTGAGTCTTGTGGGATCTCCTAAAAAATACTTGGTTATACTAAAAATTAAAGTGTTTACTGCATCTTCAACTGGTTGGTCTCCTATTATAATTGGTAGACCTTGTTCATTAGTTTGAATGGCACTTAGTATGGATTCTTTTTCAGTTGGACTGAGAACATTATCCCACCAACCTTTAAGTTGACCTGTAAACCCAGAAATAATTATTTCTGCTATGGCTTGATCAGGTATGTTCTTGATCCGATGAGCATTGCTCACCATGGTCATTTCTTGGAGTTTGTTAGCCAGATTGTAATCTGACATACCATCTATGTTCCATTCATAGATGGTACCACTTTGGTAATTTGCCTGGGAAAATTCCCTTCTTTGTTCAATTTGAAGATCTGGGTATGTTGGTCTTGGATAATAGTTATTGTTCATGTATGGGCTAGTAATAGCATTTACTTGTTCTTGCTCCTCCTCATCACTGGATGATTCAGAGGAAGCCATTTGTTGGATGTTCGCCACATTGGAAGCAGAGCTTCCTTGTGTTTCTTTTTTAGATGTATCAGGGACAATCAAGCTTTGTAATCTTGTGGAAATTTGGCTTACTAGATCTCTATTTTCTTGAGTATTTAGATTTTTTAAACTCTTGTTAGAAATTGTGAAAGGTTTGAACAGGGTTGTTGTTGAGGAAGTACTAGTTTGATTTAGAGACGTTGGTTCAATAGGAGTGTCTTTTTGAACTAAGTTCTCTATTCTAATTAGTTGACTTCCTATGGTTTGTAAATACTGGTTTGTGTAATTTGTTTGTTCAATAATTTTCTTGGATCCATCAGAAACACCTTCAATAGATCTAAAAGGTGTTGCCAAAATTTTCGTGTTGTTAATTTTTAATTTAACATTTGAACCAGGAGGGTGTATCGTTTCTATGGTCTTGTCATCAGCCAATTTCCAGGTGTGGTACACCTTCTTACTGGCATTGATGTTTGAGAAGGGATAAGGAATATTGTTATTACTTGTATAGATGTCTAAATATGTGAAAAACATAACATCTACTTTGATGGTTCTCATTTTGTCGTACCAGAGGTTCTTGATTTCTTGTTGTTTCTCTTTTGAGAAGTAGCTAAAAAACCATTCTCTTTTTTCAGCGTTTCTGAGTGAACTGAAATCTACTCTGAGTTTGGGTTTGTCTATCTCATAGTCTTCTACTGTTATGACAGCAACTCTTGCTTCGTGTTGCATGTCAGTTTGAGTTGGTGAGGCTGGTTCATTTGGAGAAGACTTGTTAGACTGTTCTTCATAAATTCCTTGGGTGACATTACTGTTAATTGGAGTATGCAATCCTAGAATATGTAAGGACCTTATTTGTTCATGTAACCTTTGGTTTTCTAAGTGAAGACTTGTTAGAGAGCTAGAGGTTGAAGCTCTACTTGGGACTTGACTGAGTCTTTCAAACTCTTCAGGATTTGGTTTTATTTGTTTATCTTTCCTCTGGAATGTTATAGTAACCATTCCGTCTTGATCTTGGTTTATAGATTCAACATCACTGTTTGGCTCAACCAGTGACTCTGGGCAAGGTGCCTGGAGACACCATTTTGTCGGAAACTTAATGTCTTTCCAGCTCACCGTTTTAGGGTGAATGGTTCTTGAATGGACGAAGTCCGTTTCTATGAACGTGGTTTTTCCTTTGATAGTTCTTCTTAGAGCCTTGGGTCTTAAAGTTCTCATGGCCTTATACTGGATTCTATGGATTATGGCAATTGGTATAGAACCTTGTTTCATCTTGTAACCACTTGTAAGGATGTTAACTTTTAAGGTATCTAGAAGATTTGCATCATTCA
This sequence comes from Telopea speciosissima, assembly GCF_018873765.1. Taxonomy (NCBI): domain Eukaryota; kingdom Viridiplantae; phylum Streptophyta; class Magnoliopsida; order Proteales; family Proteaceae; genus Telopea; species Telopea speciosissima. Next base: position 11,332,986 of record NC_057925.1, on the reverse strand, counting down.
AGGATAAATTTATGTCTCGGTAACAATTGAAATAAACTGGGCCTTTGTGAAGACTTGTTTCTATCATCCCTAGAAGGGAATCATCAAATTGCAGGAACCTTTGATCCCTGAGTGCAAGCAGGAGGGCTACATTAAGTCCTTCCCTGTGCAGGGGTTTGATGGCTACTTGTATAAGTCCTATATGGAGATAATTAAAATCCTTTTTTAACTTGTTAAGATTTAAAGGGTCTAAGAGTTGGATCTCTTCCATATCTGGAGAGTAATTGATAGTTTGTTCTACAGTCTTGATAGTTTCAATGAAACTATACCATTCTTGTTTGTAAACTTCTTTGGTTGGGACCTTGGGTAAGGTCCAGTTTTAAAGGGACTGATCAAGGTCACTTGTTAGAACTTCATTACTAATTACTTGACTTGGCGAACTGAAGTCGCCGACTAGTCTCGCAGACATGGTTCTACTACGTCTACTCATAGTTTATCGGAACATATCCCCCTAACTAAGGTATACTTCCATCCACCAAAGGGTGAAGGAGATCTTAGTTGCTAATTAACCGCAATCTGGGTCTTACCTCTTGCCCAACGGCCCTAAAAGCCAACTAATACTCGCAACGCAACTCCCAGAGGACTGCCGAAAAGTAAAATAGAGAAGGAGAGAAGAACTTAAAACTAAGGGTAGCCTAAAATAGAGTTAGGCTCTGATACCAGTAGGTTATCAATATATATATATATTGATAAGTCATATCAATTTATTAAGCAAAGAAAAGAAAACTATATAGGAAAGTAGGGCCCTAACCTGAGGAAGGAAAGGGACCTACAAACAGGGGCCCTAAGAGAAAGGCATACAACTAAAGACATGAGGGAACATCCCAAATACAAACAAAAGGTAATTCAATGTGTCATATGTATCATAGAGACACCCCATTTTGGTTGCCTTATCAATCCCATCTATTGAATACGTATAAATATTTGTCTTCTTCTCTTAAACATATTGAGTTATGTTGGTACTAGCAGCTTCTGAGTTCTTGTATTAACTTGCACAAAAATTTTATTTAAACATACAAAGTCGTCATAAAGTTCATACTCAAAATGTTACGAGGGTGTATTTAAAGAATGATCTGATTAGCTGATCTTCAACAAGATAAATGGCCTTTCTGGTTCTTATTTTCTGGTTTTATTTAAATTCAAATCATAAATATGCAAACGATCTAATACCTGATCAGAACAGGATCGATGAACTTTCGATTAAATCAGAGCTTCCAATCTTTAGAAAATCAACTATGCTCAGAGCTTTCAAGCTTCTCACACAGAAAGCGAATCAATGTCTTCCGAGCTTCTCAGAAACAAAACCTAAGAAGATCCAACGCATATCATCCAAGCTTCGATCTTAAGAGATAGAGAGAACCAGCGCAGGTTACATCCTCGAGGTTCTCCAAGCCTTCAGAGGTTTAGATATTTTAGTCGAGAGAAAAGACCCCAAAGTTGAGAATTCCAGGGTTTAGAATTTACTTGCATTTTTTGTCAGGAAATAAAAACTGCAATGTTATGTGAAAAGTGAAATTTATTCTCCATGGGAAAAACAATCCCCTTGCAACCAAACACCTAGAATTATTTACCTTGGGATTTCACTTTACATCAAAAATTTACATACCCTTGCAACAAAACAGAGCCATAAGGAGTCCATCACTTTCTTCCTCCGGACTGCGGAACGGTGGGTGGTGGGCAGTGGAAACTCCATCCTTTTCTGGTATGACAAATGGATAGGTGATCACAATATTGAAGATTTGCTGCAGCCTATTAGGATCCCATGCTCCCTTTCAGCTATGGTATCTGATTTTATGGAGGAGGGATCTTGGGATTTCCCAGATACAGTGATCCTAGCTCTCAATGACATCTTCGCAATAATCCAAGGCTTAGATTTTGCGGCTTCCAATAGGAGAGATTGATGGTTTTGGGCCCACACAAAATCTGGAAAGTTCACTGTGGCTTCAGCCTGGGAAGCCTTGAGAGTGAAAGCGGCTCAACCTGTGTGGGGATGGGCAGTTTGGCAGAGAAATTTGCAACCTCGAACTTCTATTTTTGGGTGGCGCATGGTTCAAGGTGCCCTTCCCACCGACGATAAGGTCCGTCGCAGATCTGTGTCTCTTGCCTCGAAGTGTGAGCTCTGTGGTGCTTGATGAGCACATTTATGTGTGAAATCTTAGGATATAAAGCATGCATTTTACCACATTGAACAGAGTTACTCAGGTGATTTTCTGTATTTTTCAGGTTTTTGGTCATTTTATGTTATTCTAGGCTATTGGGAGCTGTATCTCCTAATCTACACATAAAGTCACCATATTTCTTTCCATGGTTGTAAAGAGGACTGAATTTTGAGCAAGATGGACGTGATGCATTAATAGTCCACATCCGTTTAGGCCATCATGCAAGCGATTATTCTTTTTGAGCTAGGAAAGAATAATATGCCAGAAATGAGCTGGAGTGCAAGCCCAAGCCAGTTTGCCACTTTCCAAGGGTATTTTTGACATCAAAGAAGGTGTTCTTGATCAAGGGTTGAGATTAAATGCAAGTACAAGACCTCTTCTGCGTTTTTCACTGCTTGAAGAGAGAGAAGAGTTGCCATCCACACATGGGGGGACCCACTTTCCACGTTTTTTTTAGAGCACCCAATCTGCACGATTTTTTAAGGACATTATGGGGATTTAATTAATTCTTGAAAAGATTCCCAGTCATCACCCTCTCTCTCTCTCTCTCTCCACCAAATTTTCAAGGGCATTATGAGAATTTGACTATTGATAAATATCTTGTGGAAAATATTCTCTCATCCTTGGAAAGTTGAAAAGTCAAAGATTGGAGATGGCCTTGTTCACATTACTTAGAGAAGACACCCGCAAGAAAAAGGAAACACAATAGTCAAATTGAAAGGCTTGCTTTTAAGAAAATAGCAGGTGTATTGAACTAGGCCTTGTATATCTTCTACTTTCTTTTCTCTTTTTTTTTGTTTTTTTTTTTGGGGATTCAAGCAAGTTGTAAAGGGAAGTTAGATGAGAGAATCAACTATTGAGGGGGATTTCTCCACACTCCACGATTTTTGGAGGAGGGACCCACCCAAAACCGTGGAGGCTCCCTCTCCTCTTCTCTCTTCCTTCTCCTTCCCCTATAAATACATAAGGGATTGGGGTTGTACAAAGTATTCAATTTTAATGAGAATTTCTTCTTCTTCTTCTTCTTTTTGGCTTCTAGTTTTCTAGTTTTACTTTTATGAATTTGATTTTCATGGTTGTAATTATGTTTATGCAAGTTTAATTCAACAAGTGTTTTTCAATTGTGGTTGTAATCTTTTTAATCTCTAGTTTCTAGTTTTTATTTTAAGCTTTCTAGTTCTAGGTTTCTAATTGTTGTGAGAAGACTTAGAGATTTGGAAGAGGACGGCATGCAAGTTAATTCAAGATTTTGAAGCTTCATCAACAACTTCCATCCAATACTCATTCAATACATCTAATTACAAGTGTGGTAGAAGGGAGTATCGATCCATTTTTTTCTTTCTCTTATTCTTATTCTCTTATTTCTCCCATTCTCTTTTTTTTATTCTTACTCTCATCCCCTCTATTTCTTCCATTCTATTAGGATTTTATTTTATTTTTTTCCCACTCTCACCCTCATGTCTTATGTTAGATTCTTATTTTGATAATTTTTATTTTATTTTTCAGATTTGGTAGATGCGAATTCAAGTGTGGTAGAGGAAGCTAATCAAGTTCAGTCCGGTTCAAGCAATCTTTGGGTTTTATTTCTTTGATCTCTTGGATTTATTTTTCTTTGTTTGTGTGTAGCTGTGGTGATTTTAATCCGTCAATCTCGTAATCCGCATTAGTTTTTGATAGGTTAGATGATAAATGGTTAGGACGTCAATTCAGTAGATGCATGCGTAGTACCATTAATTTAGTTTAATCATCTTAATATGGTTCACTTTGCGTTACTTTAAATGAGTAAGATAGAGTGGCTTATCTCCTTGTGTTTGACCCGTACGCTTGCAGTATTATTTCTTGACAAACAAGTTTTTGGCACCGTTGCTGGGGAGATAATTGTCCACTTTGTTTTTCTTATTTTTAAGTAAATTGAAGTGCTTTATTTTCTTTTTCTTTTTTCCTTTCTTTTTAAAAAAAAAAAAGAGAAAATCTCATCTTGTTTCTCTTCTGTTTCAAAGAATGTGCGCTCCATCCAAAATTTCTCATATGGCCAAACCCAGCCAATCTTGGTGTACCTCATGGGATTTCATCACCTATGACGCTACCCCTTGATTCGTTTGGATGGTTTGGATTGGCATATGACCTATTTTTGGAGGTGACCAACTTTGATAACAAGAAAGCAACATAGTGAGCGCTTTTGTTTGGAAACAAACACGTATAGTAGTCATCCACTCTACATCAGAATCCACTTGGAATCGCAGTAGGTGGCTAATGAGGACTATACGGATTCCCTTGCTGTCAACCTATACGGCAACCTTACAGCTTTGGATTCATTGTTTCAACCTTTGAGGGGTAGATGCACCAACTATCTTTAGTCCCCTCGTGTTTTTAGTTTTTTTTTTCTAGTCTTTTTTACTTTTCTTTAAAAAAAAAAAAAAATGAAAGGGGGAGACTTCTTATCTGTTTAGGTGGCTAAAGTGTGGACCCATGACTCAACCAACCGTCTTATCAGAATATCACCTTCGCCACCACCTTTGACCATGGTTGACCAACCTCAACCTAAGACTCTTAAGGATAGGTTCTACCCTACCAGGGTTGCACAACCTTCCTACATCAGTCTACCAATTGCTACAGGAAATAATTATGAACTCAAGACCAACTTCATTAGTATGTTGCCGCCCCATTTCCATGGTATGGCCAATGAAGATGCCTATCTCTTCCTTAAGGAATTTGAGGAGGTTCGTGTTCTGATTAAAGTCCAAAACTTATCTGATGATGCAATTAGACTTCGATTCATAACCATTGCTCTGAAGGACCATGCCAAGAAGTGGCTCTATGGACTGTCAACTAATTCCATTACCACATGGGATCAGTTTACAATTGTCTTCTTGAGAAAGTTTTTCCCTCTTCACAAAACCAATAAACTCAATAGTGGCATTCTTCAATTTAGGCAGAAACCACATGAGTCCTTCTCTAGATTCATGGAAAGGTTCAAGGACCTCCTGTTAGAATGCCCTCACCACGATATTGACTTGTGGCAAATTTGTCAAATCATTTATGAGGGCTTTGACTTTCAGACCAAGCAACTTTTAGAGTCTATGTGTCCTACTGGATTTACCTCTTTTACTGATGAGAATGAGGCTTGGACATTTTTGACCAACTTGACTAATAAGACTAGGGAATGGGAGTCTACCCAAGAAACTGAAAGGACCACTAAGGGCTACCTCATTGAGGGTGTTCCAATCAAAGAAGCCAAACTAGATAGCCTCATCAAAAGGTTGGAATCCATAGTTCCTAAGGAGCCTATCCCGGTTAACCAAGTCAACCATGTCTCCATGTGTAGTTAGTACTATACACCGGGTCATCTTATGGAGGAATGCCCCAACACCTTTGCAAGTAATTCCAACACTGAGAATGCAAGTGTTCTTTACCAAAATAATCCATATACCAACACTTACAATTCAGGATGGAGAAATCATCCTAATTTCTCTTGGAATCAAGGGAACCAAGCAGGACCATCTAATTTTCACCATCAAGGCCAGCTTGGTCTCCAAAGGCCTAATTTTGCACCACCAACCCCAAATCTGTCTCCTCATCCCCTTGCACCTTATCAGCAACCTCCTGGGTTTACCAATGTTGGAGAGACAGCAAGAATAAGTGAGCTTGAGAAAAGCATGGCTCTTCTCATGACAAGCCATAACAATATGAAAAAGCAACTCACCCAGCTTGTTACAATCATGCATGAGAGGGAAAAAGGGAAATTGCCTAGTCAACCTGAGTCGAATCCTAGACATCAGGCTCTGATTCAGCAAAGAACCCAAGCTCCTCAGCTCAATGTTGCACAAAGTCAACAACATCTAGGGTCCTCCAGCCAGATTAATGCAGTGTATGCTTTACAGAGTGGCCGTGAGTATCAACAGGTTAGTACCCCTCAGTCTTTACCATCTCACACTCCTGTTGACTCTCCCCCTACTGATGAGGCCATTGTAGTGCCTTCTGTTCCAGGTTCGTCTGATGAACCTGAAGAAATTCAAGATGATTTGGTTGAGGAAACCAAAGATGATTCTTTTGAGAAAGTGAAAAGGACCATCCCGGAAAGAATGTATAGCCCACCTGCTCCATTCCTAAATAGGTTGGTTAGCAAGAAATCTCCTTCTGCGGAGAAGATACTTGATGTTTTTAAATAGGATCAGGTGAATATCCCTTTGTTGGATGCTATAGCCCAGGTCCCCGCTTATGCTAAGGTCCTCAAAGATTTTTGTACACAAAAGCGGACCACCAATGTGCCTAAAAAGGCATTCTTAACTGCTCACATTAGTTCTCTCATCGCACAGCCAGTAGCAGCCAAGCATAAGGACCCAGATGCGCAAAAACATCAACATGAGTGGCATTTCCATTTTTCATGAGGGCAGAGTGATCATTTCACCCCCTCTATGTCTAGGCACAGCACCACATTCAGAAAATCAAGAAAAGAAGCCACCATCACTTCCTCTAAATACACCACCAATTCTGGCTTGTCTACCTGAACTCAAACTTGAACGGTCAACATTGACTTGTTCTAGGTTTTGACATATGTGGGCCATGTACCCAACTTCCTTTACGGTTAAGGGTTTTTTTTTTTTTTTTTTTTTTTTTTGTCTCAGGGGAGGGCTCAAATTTAGTGATATTGGCCTTTACCCTCCCCAACTTATGTCCAACGCTTGAGTCTAATTTGATTCTACTAAGTTCATTGAAAATACAAAAGGATTTGAGATATAAAATGGGCCATAAGATTCACCATATTCTTTTCTTGTTCAATAACTTGAATGTCCAATTGACTTTAGCTAACCAAAACATTATGGGCAATCCAAAGAAGGAAGAATTTAACAGTAGATATATAAAATTATGACCGAGTTTTTCTCCATCCACGGTGAATGGGATTTCATTTATCAATGGGCAAGAGAGGGTGGAAATGGATAATGAGAGAATATTTTAAAACATACTAAAATCCTAGAAAGAATTTGTGAACCCTAGGATGATGGGTGAACCGTCCTCTATGGATGGAGGATTAGTCCTAAAGTAATTTAGCAAAACAAAAAAAACAACAGATATATAAAGTCATTGCGATGACTACAGAAAGAAAAACATTTAATAAAGAAGATGAAACCCTCACGGTTGAGGGTCAATGGAGGGTTCTGACTTTTGAGAAAACAAGCCTAGTTCTTTTTATTTTTATGGGAAAAAATAAATTGCAAAATATATTAATAAGAAGAGAAAATGAAATCTACAATATTGTTATACATATACTGCATTTCCTACTTCTAGCCATAATGGCCAAAATATGAGCTGGAGAGAGAATGTTCTAACCTTTTTAACAACACTGACAGGATCCAGTAAGTGAAAAGCTACGTCAATATCATATAGATGGGAAAAAATCTCCTTGGCCAAGGATGTTATTGTTGGTGTGTGAACCAATTTGAATTTCTATTGTTTTACATCCCACGATAAATGCTCCCTAAGGGTGTCAATTTGAGACCAGGACTGGTAACCGTCCCATTAAAACTTCGTATCGGATCAATGGGACGATACTGAGATTTGATTTTGGTACCGAATAATAAATAGGACAGGACGGTTCTAGAACGAGATTCTTAATGGTACCAATACCGAAATATCAGTTAGGTACCAGATGGGACCAGTACTATCAATACCTTTTCAAAGGGTATATTTCATGTTCTTTTGTTCAAGTTTTATGGCTGGAATTCGATGTATTTTGGTGGCATTGTCTATTATGGAGGTTTCAGCCGATAGACTTTAATTCTATTTCTATAAATTTGTTTAATGATAGCACTAAAACTGTATATAGACTTGTTTATTTTATCCTGATTAATTCTTAGTCATCATTTTGAAAAGCTTATATGTGATTTTAAGGAAATTGAAGAAGTTAAACCAGGAAATTCAATTCATAATGGTTTTGTATTCTAAGTTACTTTCAAAAGTAAGGAATGCCCAACATCTCACAATAGTGAAAGATCCACAACATTATTAATGAAACCATCTCCTCAGAAACATAAAGTTCTTCATCCTTTTTCTAGCAGGCTTAGAAACCATTAAAGTTTTTCTCCCTTTTTCTAGCAAGCTTAGAACAGTTTAGGAACCGATACCATCCCGTCCCATTGGTAATCAGGACCAAGACCTAAGTTTGATCCTGTTAACTAAACGGAACAGTATTGGGATTGACACCTTTGATACCGATACCGGTACCAGTACAAGCCCGTCCCAAATATTGAGAACCATCCCAGTTGACACCCTTACATCGACCCCTTGCTTCAGCTTGTGGACATCCTATATAGCCAAAGTCCATACATGCCCAGTAAATTGGTGGTTAGAAATAAGTATTAAACCCCAGCCTGCTTCATGGGATGATGGATCAAAACTCCCATCTGTGATGGGATTTGGGTGATCTATTGTGGGAAGGTTCAGGTAGAAAGATAATGAAAGGTAAGGTTGTAGAGATTGATCAAGAGTAGTTAAACCATATCGATAAAAAAAACCACTCACTAGGAATACCAATAGCTTTAAAAGAAAGATCTAAGTAACACATTTAGTAAAGGCCTTGCGATGGAGGGGAAAACTTATGTACAAACCATCCACATGAACAATGACCAAACAATCTAACATTAGAACCTGTGCAAAGTATACTTACTAATCACTGTGACCGCGTAATCGTTTTAACAACCATATTCTTCTTAGCCTCTCATTTAATTTTAAGAACATCATAGCCTTCTTCTCATCAATGGAGAGATATTCACAGGCTTCAATAATAAGATCATCGTCGAAACCTGGAATCTTCTGAACCATATCAAACAATTCATCGAAATTCACGGTTCTACTATTTTGCCCCAGTGCATCTGCTATTCTTCCAATATTTGTGGCCATAGCACTCATGGTTTCCAATAGCATATCGTTGGCACGTTTATTCTTTAAGGGCCTTTTGGAGCGCGATGATGAAGCAGGTTGAGCTCCAGTCTGCTGGGTTGACTCTTCCATGCCCTCACCAATGTCACCAGGGTTGATGTCATTATCCACTGACATACACTGATCCGCAACCTCGACACGTTCCTCATTGTCGGCTCCATTTCTCGAATGACTTCCGGTTGTCTGATCATTGCCAAAGATAACACATAACTCGTCGTAGTTCTCAATGAGTTTCCCTCGGATAACCCTTGCATCTGGATGTTCCTGTAGGCAACAAAGGTAAATAAGCAAGTAAAATATAATCATTGAGCATCTAATATAAAAATAATACCAGATTTGACCAAAAAGTAGCACCACCTTGAGGTACTCATTCCATATAGAGTCATGTGCAACAACCATCTTTCGTTCATCATCCCACTGGAACCCACTCAGAGAGAGCAGTTCCTTCAACATTCCATATTGCTTCTTCCAAGTTTTAAGCCTATTTCTCACATGGTCCTTGCTCAAGTTGAGAGAAAATCTTTCATTTAGTGCTTTTACAGCAGCTAGATATGCCACGTTGTTTAGAAATTTCTCTTTTTTGTTCCCCTTTTTCACTTGATCTACTAATATCTCGGTGAGACAACGATCCATTTCATTTGTCCAAACTATGTACTTTCCTTTCTCCTTTGGGTCATCAACCCGAGTCTGACATGCATCAACAGTCTCTACACCCTCATTCTCAGCAGGCAAGTAGATATCAAGTTCCATACCATTTCTGTAACAACTTTCAGATAACTGATCATTGCCAAAGATGAGGCACAATTCATCATAGTTTTCAATGTACCTTGCCCGTAAGGCCTTGGCATCAGGATGTGTCTGCAGGCATCACAGTTCAAGATTAGCAATTAGAGGATATTAGATTGAAATAAACAAGTGGCTCATATGCAGTGTTGTCAAAACACCTTGACAACCCCAGGTGTTTCGAGCAGGGGCAGGGGGGTTCTAGGCAAGGCAATGCCAGGATATTTACAGGCCAAAGTTTGTAGTAGTGTTTGCACTGTAGGCCCTTCACTATGATATTGTGTATTCTAATATGGAGGAAAACCTAAAAAATACAGAGACAGGTAAGACACTAACCTTGTTCTTTTGATTCCTCTTTCTTTCATGTAAGGTTTCAACATTTTTGATAATTGATATGGCAGAAAACAAGTATAAAACATGTGTTTGCTGGGCAGTAAATACATTTGAAAGAACATCAAACTCATTAAGAACTATGTAGCAACTAAAAACATTTCATGTACCACGCATATACTCCTATTAATCAAAAAAGTTGACCTACACCAAACACACCAGTGACCATTTCTGCACATTTGAATTGTGGGCTGGCCTCGTATATTCTGGTAAATCATCTGAAGGGGGAAACCTTTGAAAGGTTTCTTATGCTAATTGATTTTCAGGGTGTTTGCAGGATTTTCTGCACCTGTATGTGGTCATCTACTGTTTTGTGGTTGCTGCCCATATCAGGAGGATCTATACTAATCCTCCATCAATAAATAAGAGCAATGATTGCACCAGTGAGGGATGATGTGTTGAAAGAAGCCAGACGCCAAAGAAAAATTCGGGTTAAAGTTGGTCAGAAAGAAAATGAGTCCCTAGATAGAGTAGAATCTCAACAGATTAACACAGCAACCCCAGTAGTTCCGATAAATCTTGAGTTGAATACTCTAGAAACAGTTTATCAATGTGAAAAATAGGTTGATCCATCACGCACAGTATTAACTCTAATAATGAAGATATTTGGGCATAAAACAGGTCATTCAAGAAAATAAGCAAGCAGTCTCATAATTTATATCCAAGTGGCTTTGTTTCATATCAAAGATTGCACTATATCTTCGAGAAAATCTCTTATCGCTTTGTCTTAATCAGGTTATACAATAAAAGTATTAGAGTAGATGACAAGGGACTGTTTCTTGTATGATTCAAGTTAGTAATCAGGTGAAGCTTGCATATTCATTTTGTTCTATTATATACATAATACAACATATAAGTTTATTTCATATTATAACCATTATCTGTGCAATGTGTAAAGAATTCAAGTGCTTAGTTCAAATAAGGAATATTTAAATAATTCATATTCCAGCAGTACATGCAAACAATGATATAAACAAAAATAAAATAATTATGGATTATACAAAATGGAATGGGTTTTCCATTTCAATAATAAATCTAGAGTGCATTCATTTAAAGATTATTAATTATGAGAAAAAAGTAGAGTATTTATAATTAACGCATGCATTTCATAACTGAGAAAGAGAAAAAAAAATTCCCAATATTTCATGCACCTTGATGTAGTCATCCCATACAGAATCCTTCGCAATGACCATCTTTTGTTTCTCATCCCACTCGAACCCACTCTGAGAAAGAAGTTCCTTCATAACCCCATACTGTTTCCTCCAGGTTTTAAGCCGATTCCTGACATGGTCTCTCATCAAATCAAGCCCGAAATTTTCATTTAAAGAAGTAGCAGCAGTAGTATATGCTGCATTATTCAGAACAGTGTCTTTTCTGTTACTATGTTTCATTAGATCTACCAAAGTTTTGGTGAGACAACAGTCCATTTCATTTGTCCACATCAGGTTTTTACCCTTCTCTTTTGAGCTGCCATTGCAAATCTGAAACATATCAGCATCGTCTACATACTCATCGTCATCAATAGTCAAGTCCACATCGACTTCAACTTTGGTCCTGTAAGAGCTCACAGTAGGCTGATAATCACCCAATATCATACACCAGTCATTATAATTTTCTATGAACCTCGACCGAAGCGCCTTGGCATCAGGATTGGACTGTTACGAATATAGGTTGAATTAGCAAGTAACCATAATCATTATGTGCTTTTTACAACAAATTATACAAATTCTTACCTTGATGTATTCATTCCATACAGAATCATTTGCAACAACCATCTTTTGTCTGTCATCCCACTGAAAACCACTTTGAGCAAGGAGCTCCTTTAGTACACCATATTGCTTCTTCCATGTTTTGAGCCGATTCCTTATGTGCTCTTTGTTCAAATCAAGTGCAAATTTTTTATTTAATACTGCAACAGCAGCTGTATATGCAGTGGATGTTAAGCTTTTATCTATTTTATTTCCTTTTTTCACTTGCTGTACAAGAGCCTTTGTGAGGCAACGGTCCATTTCATTTGTCCACATCATATTTTTTGCTTTCTCTCTCGTGTTCCATTTCCGAAGCTGAGATGAATTAGATTCCATTCCTGAAAATTCACGGATGAGGTAATGAACAAGCTATGTTTATCACTGCAGAAGGGTCAGCATAACAAAATATTCAAAAGGTACCTCAGTCTAGAGATCTTTAGTTAGTAGATAAACTGCCAGAAGAGTGCAGTACGAATCTTCAAACTGAACAATTATAAAATTGAGGTTGTCTGTGCAGAGTGCAGACTGGGAAAAAATATAACAGAAATGGAATCTTTGGCTACAGTACAACAAAACTTTTGGTACAAGATATCAAAGTTGGTTCATTTACATCGAATTCTCAAGACCTAAGCCCTACTCATGATATATGATGAAGGAAGAAAACGTAATTAGGCTTGTAAAAGGATCGGATTCGATCAGATCCGGATATTCCCTGGCCGAATACAGATACCTCTAAACGGATTCGGATCTATTCGGATGCGGATCGAATTTGCATTTTCGTCCATCCATGTACATCTTTGCCTTGTGTTAGCCGGACCTTCCTCCCCCTAGCGGATACAATTCACTCTCAGTCCATATCTCTTAGATCACAATTCTCTTTTCCTCATATTCTAGAACCTGTTGAATCTTCAAAAACCCTCAAAATCATTATTTATTTAATTTTTTATTATTAAGTATTCAGATTTTTTTCCGGACTGTTTTTATCGGAGTATTCAGATTTTTTTTCTGGATATCTCTAAACAAATACGGATGTCCCTAAACGGATACGGATGTGGATCAAATTCGGATTTCCAATTATCCATTTACATCCCTAAACATAATCAGACCTATAAACAATCTTCAGTCTCACCATCACATGTTTAGCAAAAGTATTAGATAAGCAATCACTAACCACGCATTACTTAATTCTTTCTTGTACTCTTAGTATCAAGTATTGATACAATACCTGATAGCGCCGATAGGTTTCGAGATTGTTACAACCATAGTTGTCAAGGCGGTTAGATGACCCAACGCGTTGGAGAGGGTAAAAATCAAGGCGACACCCAAGTAGGTGACCAAGGCGTCCAAGGCACCCGCCTAGGCGCCCAAGTCGACCAAAGCGTCTGGACGCCTAAGTGACGCCTTGACAACTATGACTTACAACCGCTTATCCCAAAAAGCTCAAGCTGTTAAGTAAGGGCACAACAATGTATATCAACACCCTCTGCACATGCAGACCTATACACACATGGCCCTGCACGTGACACACACTCAAGCAGAAAAACCATCACATGGAACCAAGGGGAGAATGTGTCAAGGAGCCATGTTGCACTTCCCAGGGATCAAACACTAGACCTCCCCACTCTGATACCATGTTCCAACCACTTATCCCAAAAGCTTGAGCAGTTTAGTAAGGGTAACAACAATGTATATCAACACAATGTTGGAATAACATGTAAGGGTATTTTGGGAATACCAATGTAATGTGTATGGAATAGGAATTGAGACTTATGTATGGCAATAGGAATTAGAGTTATGTATGGGGGTATTCTTATAATTTCATTCTATTATGGCAAGTAATATATAAGGGAAAAGGCAGTAGTGAACAGACCAATCTTCCCTCTCTTTCACATCTCCTCCTATACTACATACTGCTGCAACTCTCCATCTTAGGCTTTGTTCTGTTCTATACAACAGAACTCAACTTGGTAGCAGAGCATTCTACCTACTCAGCCAGTTTTGGGGGTCGGTTAGCTCCTCGAGCTCCTTACTATCGGTAAGGAGCTCAGTCAAGGAAGCCAGACTCCAGCTGCTAAGAGCACGTAAGGGAACAGCACTCTACAATCATGGAAGTGTAGAATGGTTGTCTATTCTAAGAGTATTAAGGGGAGGTCTAATATGCATGATTTGCTATGTAAGAATCCGATTTGATCCAAAGGTGACAAAGAGCTAGTAAATACGACTGGTTGAGAACAGTAGCGATACCAGTATAGTAGAGACACACATAGGTGAGGGGAATTTTGTCATATCATTGCATGTTTTCCCAATATTATATATAGTATCATTGCCTCTGAGATTAATTATGTTTTATTATGAAATGAAATGAAGCTCGGAAGATTGTGGGGAAAGCAAAAGCGAAGAAATATGATGACCTCTATGAAAAACTTAATACAAAGGAAGGGGAAAATGCAATTTATTGGATAGCCAAATAAGAGAAAGCAAGAGAAAAGATTTGGACTATGTTAGATGCATTAAGAGTGAGGATGGTAGAACTCTAATACGAGATGAGGACATTATGGAGAGATGGGGTGAATATTATTACAACCTACTTAATGGAGCTACCTTGACCGATAAGATGGATTCGGAAGTGGAGAGGAACAACACACGTCATGGACATCTACAATGAGTTGGTGAGGCCGAAGTTAAAGAGAACCTACAAAAGATGAAGGTAGGGAAATCACCGGGACCAGATGAGAGCCCAATTGAAGTGTGGAAGAGCTTAGGAGCACAGGGAATATCTTGGCTAACCAAGTTGTCTAACAAGATTTTGAGTACAAAGAAAATGCCAGATGAGTGGAGGAGAAGCATTGTAGTCCCGATTTATAAGAATAAAGGTGATATCCAGAACTGCAATAACTATAGAGGCATAAAACTAATGAGTCATACCACAAAACTTTGGGAAAAAATCATTGAAGTCCACCTAAGAAGAGATATTGTTATATTGGAGAACCAATTTGGTTTTATGCCAAGGAGATCCACGACAGAAGCTATTTACCTTGTAAGGAGACTTATGGAAATATTTAGAGCTCCCAAAAGGAACCTCCATATGATCTTTATCGACTTAGAAAAGGCCTATGATAGAATCCCTAGAGAGCTCATTTGGCATGTCCTAGAGAAGAGAAGGAGCTCAAGTAACTATGTGGATATTATCAAGGATATGTATGAAGGCGTGGTGACAAGTGTCAAAACTGCAGAGGGGTTACACCAAGGATCAGCTCTAAGCCCCTGTTTGTTTGCACTCATAATGGATGATTTAACCAGGCACATCCAAGATGAGGTCCCTTGGTGTATGCTTTTCGCTGATGATATTGTTTTGATAGATGAGACAGTAGAAGGGATTAATACAAAGCTAGAGTTATGGAGATCAAGCTTGGAATCAGGAGGCTTTAAATTAACACAGACAGAATATATGATGTACAACTTCAGTCAAACCAGGAGAGGTGATGAGGTGGTGAATCTTGAGGAGCCAGAGCTATCACAAAGTGAATGCTTTAGATACTTGGGGTCAACCATTAACAAAGAGGGTGATATAGAGGATCATGTTTCCCACATAATTAAAGTAGGATGCATGAAGTGGAGAGGAGCATCGGGAGTGTTATGTGACAAGTGCATGCCTGTTAAGGTTAAGGGGAAATTCTAAAGGATAGTTATAAGACCAGCCATAACTTATGGAGTCGAATGTTGGGCAGTTAAGAAGAGTAGTATAGATAAGACGAGTGTAACGAAGATGAGGATGTTGAGGAGGATGTGTGCCTGTGTGGCGAGACCAGGAGAGATAGAGTAAGAAATAATTGTATTAGAACCGAATTGGGAGTTGCACTAATCCAGGACAAGCTTCTTGAGAGCCGCTTGAGGTGGTATGGTCATGTCCAACTGAGACCTATGGATGCACCGGTAAGAAAGAGTGACTAGATTCAGTTTGCCAGAGCTAAAAGAGGTAGGAGCAGGCCTAAGATGATTATTGGAGAAGTGGTAAGAAAGGTTATGCATGTGATAGGGCTCGATCCTAGTAATGACCGCAGATAGTTGTTTGGAGGACAAGGACCCATGTAGCTGACCCCTTGTAGGGGAATGTTCCTAGGATGCTGCTTTGACTCTTTCCTTTACTTATTTTCTATTCTTCTTCCTTTTACTTCTTTTTACTTCTCTTATTTCTTTCACTGTCATAACCTCTTCGGATCCATGTAGCCGACCCCATTTAGTTGGGATAAGGTTATGGTTGTTTATTTTTTATGAAATGAAATGATGTTTTATGAATTAATTACAAGATGTGAGGCATGATAAGTTAACAGTAAAGAACTGAAACTGAATGTTACATCAATGTCCGTTTCAACAAAATGAATGAAAAGGATAATGGGGTTCCTCAATGTCTACCCCACCAGTATGGGGGACAATAGGGACTCCATCAATGTCCAGCTCACCCTTGAGTTGAGAACAATGTGGACTGGAAGTGGAGGCATGGTACAAAATTTTGCGAAATTTCGCCGATATATTGGTGAATTTCAGAAATTTTGGTAGTGCCGAGACGAAATGCGAAAACGAAACAAAAAAAGTACATATTTCGACGATATTTCGGGACATTTCGGAACAATTTGGTATATCACTGAAATATTGCCAAAATATGGTATATGCCACTTAAAGGGTTAAGTAACCCATGCTATAAATACCATATCTCGCAATTTTTGGTTGAAATTTCGACCGAGACCTGCAGAGACCTCCATAACACTATCTTGCTTCTGTTTTTGCTTTCTTCCACTCTTCCAACTTGGATCCAAGCATTGTTCTTCTTCATTTTCGATAGATTGTCACCAGAAACACGTCGAAGCATCATCCAAGCTCATCCTCCAAGGATTTTTCACTTCTTATGAGTTTTAATTAGTTTGTTTAAATTTCTTTTATGTCTTTGACTGCCTAATCAATGTGTATTTAACTATTTATACATTAGGGTCAGCGACCGTATATTGTCAATCAAGGGTACAAGCCCAAAACACCACTTTGAGTTCATTTTTTTGCAATATGAAGGTTTAAATGTGTTTATTTAGCTTAAATAAGGGTGTCCATAAAATATCAGGCCTAGATATGGCCAAAGACCCACCGAGATGGACTGCCGAAATATTGCAGAAAAAATGAAATATTTCGGCGAAATTTCTACTTATTTCGGATATTTCAGTTATCTCGGTAGGCCCGAGATACCGATATATCGCGAAATTTTATACCTTGAGTGGAGGTACGTAAAGAAAGTAAAGGAGCACCAAAGACTTGAAAAGATAAGAATAGTAGAAACCCTGTGACTGCCAACCCTTTCCAGTAGAGGTTTAGGTACTAGATGAGGCTTAGAAAGGTCTCTCTCCTAGCATACGTCGGCAATATGTAATGGCACGAATCAAGACGTATCTCCAGTGTGCAACGGTGATACATAACAATACACTGGGGATGGCTATCAGTGTGTGACAGCGATACATAACGGCATTACTAATTGCGAGATAGTGTCCTCACCCTTATGAGATGCAGAGTGATAGGTCACTGAGATGACTGGCACAGAGAAAGTAAAAGACACGTGATGTTTGCATTGTTTTATATGCCATGCATGATAGCTTAATATGATCAGATATCATATTCCAAATTGATAGATTCATGAGTACAACATATTTTAGAATGATTTATTAAGTATAGCATGATTTGTTTTTATTCATCGAGTATGATATGAACTGCATTCTTTCTCACTGAGCTAGTTGAGCTCATCCCAATATTGTGATTGTTTACAAAGCATGTACAAACAGAGAGCCACTATGCAAAGTGTACTAGACGAGCTAGGGGAAGGACGAAGGGCCCTCTGAGTAGAAGGTCAGAGAGAGATCAGATATTTTTGGTGTTTTGACACACTTTTGAGATGTATATTTTGGGAGATATTGCTTTGATGTAATTAAGAAAGGGTTTCAAAAGTGCAATAATAGTTAGATGTTTCCAATATGATGGCTGATGCCAGTTTATTAAAATGTTTATAGTTTTACCGATGTGATATTCTGATGCTCTAATATGATTATAGTTTCCGCATTTAGAAAGTAACAGAAATGGTAGACCAAATAATTATTGTTATAATACCAGAAGTTAGAAAATCAGATTAGAGAAAGTAGAAGAGAAGAGAGAAGAAGAAGAAAGAGGAGGAGAAGAAGAGAGCAAGTCTCATGGAAGAGGAGACCTGCGTGAGAACAGAATGTTCTCTCGCAGGTTACTTAATGCTTATTTATAAAATAATGTAACTTGGATAGAACTGCCCTTTTATATGCTGAAACACAAAAACAGAAATAAAACAAGGACACAAAGACCTATTTGCCCATATAACTATCGACTTCAACACTCCCCCTCAAGCTGGAGCATATATATCACCCATGCTCAGCTTGTTACAAGAAGACCGAAAAATAAGAGCAAATAAAGACTTTGTGAACACATCAGCAATATGATCAGATGAAGAGACAAAAGGTGTCTCAACCAGCTTCTTCAACACAGCACTGCGAACAAAGTGACAATCCACTTCTATATGCTTAGTTCTCTCATGAAAGACGGGATTACTAGCAATATAGATGGCTGCCTAGTTGTCACAAAACATCTTCCTCGGGGTTGGAATAGAAAACCCCATCTCAAGGAGAGACCTAACCCACATCAACTCTGCAGTGGTATAGGCCATGGCTCTATACTCAGCTTCAGCACTAGACCTGCCAATCGTGGTCTGTTTCGTGCTCCACCACGTAACCAAATTTCCCCCAACAAAAGTACAATATTCTGTAGTAGATCGACGGTCACTAGTAGAACATGCCCAATCAACATCAGAATAATAAATCAATCCCTTCCCAGGGGCTCCTTCAAATACCGAAGAATACGAATAGCTGCTTCCCATTGATACTTGCAAGGGGACGGCATGAGCTGACTGAGAACCCCAACAGCATAGGAAATATCTGGCCTAGTGACTGTCAAATATAACAATTTCCCAATTAAGCTTCTATAGGGATGAACATCTTTAAAACTCTCACGATCATCAGAACCAAACTTGTGACTAGGGTCCATAGGAGTATCCACTGGTTTTGCAACAAGCATACCAGTTTCAGTCAACAGATCTAGTACATATTTCCTTTGGGACAGGCTGATTCCCTTCTTGTTTCGGATAACCTCAATCCTAAGGAAATAGTAAAGCTGGCCCAAATCTTTGGTCTAAAAATGCCGCTGTAAGTAGCTTTTCACCTCCTGGATCCTATTTTCATCATTTCTTGACACAATGATGTCATCAACATAAACCACTAGAATCACCAATTTCTCTCCTTGGCGGCGAACACAAAATGGTCAGAGAAGCATTGAGTAAAACCAAATTGTGTGACAACAGAACTTAACTTCTCAAACCATGCACGTGGAAACTGTTTCAGCCCATAAATGGCTTTGTGCAGCCTACACACACGACCACTATTCTCCCCCTGAGCAACATAGCTCGGAGGTTGCTCCATATAGAGCTCTTCAAGTAGGTCACCATAAAGAAAGGCATTCTTGATGTCTAACTGATACAACAACCAAGCAAAATTCATAGCCAAAGAGATAATGATGCAAACAGAATTCAGCCAAGCCACAGGAGAAAAAGTCTCAAAATAGTCAACACCGTAAGTCTGGGTATACCCTTTAGCTACCAGGCGGGCTTTAGGCCGCTCAACAGACCCATCAGAATTGTACTTAATAGTGTACACCCACTGACACCTGACTAGGTCTTTACCAGGAGGTAAATCCACCAACTCCCATGTATGTTGAGTTAGTAAAGCATCCATTTCCACATCCATGGCCTGTTTCCAAATAGGATTATGAAGAGCCTCAGTGTGAGTGCAGGGAATAGTATACGAAGACAACGAGGTAGCATGACTATGGGGACAAGAAGGAAGATGGGATAAAGAAACAAATTGCTCATTAGGATAGGTAGTGAAAGACTTTTGAGTACATGAACGTTTACCTTTCCGAGTAGCAATGGGCAAGTCATCAGGATCCGGATCAACTGGTGAGATAGGAAGAGCAGGTAAGGTGGGATCTCCACCAGCGGTTAAGGGAAGTGCAGGAAGCGATGCAGATGGGCCAGTCTGATTCGTATGGAGCTGCCCAAAATGCCTCTTGCGCCGGTACACCTGTAGTTGAGTAGTCATAGGAACAATGGCAGGAATAGGAGGAGCTTCAAACACAGCTAACGGATCACTTGACACAATAGGATTGTCAGAAAAATAGGATGTACCCTCGAAGAAGGTGACATTCGCATTCACAAATTGTCTGCGAGTGAGAGGGTCATAGCATCTATACCCCTTTTGGGTCCTAGAGTAACCTAAGAAGATACACTTGGTGGACCGAGGGTCCAACTTATCACCATGGAGATGGAGATTGTGAACAAAGCAAACACACCCAAAAACTCTAGGAGGCAAGCTAAAACTCGAAACACCGAGAAATAAAATAGAAAAAGGTGATTTGTCACCAAGGACAGAAGAGGGCATGCGATTAATCAAGAAACATGAAGTAAGAACTGCATCACACCACAAATGTTTGGGCACTTGCATATGCAACATGAGGGCCTGACAACTTCAAGTAAGTGCCTATTTTTCCGTTCCGCAACTCCATTCTGTTGAGGAGTATAGGAACAACTAGTCCGATGAATCATCCCTGTAGAAGCACAGTAAGAGGAGATCTCATTTTGAACAAACTCTAGAGCATTATCAGACCGAAATATTCTAATAGAAGCATTAAATTGGGTCTTTATTTCATTGCAAAAATTCTGATCTATCCTTTAAAAGATACAGCCATGTAGTCCGAGAATAATCATTCACAAAGGTGACAAAATAACGAAAACCATGTCTATTGCTAGCACGTCAAGGACCCCACACATTTGAATGCACTAAGTAAAATAAAGACTTACTACGGGGCATAGAGCGAGATGGAAAGGTAGCACGATGATGCTTACACAACTCGCAGCCCTCACACTCTAATTTATTCAAACTCTTAAACTAGGGAAAAACAACCTGTAATCTAGATAAAGATAAATGTCCTAGCCTACAATGCCATCGAAACGGAGACTCTCCACCAACAATAGTAGCTACAGCCGAAGCAGACAGGGCAGCGCCATGCAAATAATATAGGCCATCTTTCTCACATCCTCCACCAATCGTCTTCCTCGTGTGAAGATCCTGAAAAACACAGTAAGAAGGAAAGAAGGTTACCGAGCAATTTAGATTTTTAGTAAGTTGGCTAATAGAAAAAAGACTTAAAGGAAATTGAGGAACATGTAGGATTGAAGAAAGAGAAATATTAGAATTAAGAGAAACAGTACCATGCCTGGTAACAGGAGTAGAGGAACCATTGGCCACAATAACAGGAGGGGTGTGAGAGTTAGAAAATATAGAACTAAAAACCGATGACTTATCAGCATAGTTATCAAGGCGTCACCATGGCGTCCAGGCTCCTTGGTCGCCTTGAGCGCCATGGCGGGCGCCTTGCTGCCATGGCGGTGTCGCCTTGATTTTTGACTCTCTAAAACGCCATGGTCGCCTTCCTGCCTTGATAACTATGCTTACCAGTCATAAGCGGAAGCCCCCGAATCAATGATCTAGGGTATGGAAGTAGTAGAAAGGAGAACGACAAGAGTACCTGCATGAGCTAAGGTAGCAGCGGTGGTGGTCGCCCCACAAGTGGAAGTAGATGATTCCAGACTCTTGATGCGTTGCATGAGTTGTTGCATCTCATCACGAAGGTTGGTAGAAGAATCTCCCACGGTTAAACCAGCTTTAGAATCGCTAGGTGTAGCAACATCAGAACCATCTTCAGAAGCTGGCCAAGTTTTGAGCCCATTCGGGTTTCCCATGCTTGGACCAGCAAGTGTCAACAGTGTGATTTGTCTTCCCACAATAGGAACATAACCGGGCTGCTTTATCAAGATGCTGTCCGCCAGAATTACGACCACCACATCCACGTCCTCCCCCTGAACCACGGCCTCTACCATGGCCTCTAGTAGTAGTGAAAGCAGAATTTTCCTTTGGATTGGTGTCGGGCTTGGAGCTAGGAGAAGCAATACGCTGCAATCTAGAAAATGTGTCATTCAAGGTAGGGACAGATTCACCAACAAGTAGATGTCCTTTAACAGCCTTGAGACTAGGATTTAAACCAGCCAAACATTTAGACACAAAAAACTCGTTTCTTTGAGCCTTCAACTTCTCAATGTCAGTGGTGAGGGGCTGGAACATATTTAGTTCTTCGACCATTCCCTTAAAGGTACTGTAATAGTCTTAGAGAGACTTGTCCAACTGCTGAAATTGAAATAATTTCTCGTAGAGGTCGAAGATACGTGTCATACTCTTCTCTTGAGAGTATGTCTCCTTGAGATCATCCCAGACTCCCTTTGCCGTGGTGTGGAACATAACATTCGCAGCAATGTCTGGCTCCATGGAGTTCCACAACCAAATCAAAATAATAGCATTCTCCCTTTTCCAAGTACTATACTCCTTAGAGTCAGGTTCTGGAGGAGGAGAAGTAATATAGTCAAACTTGTCCTTAGCTATAATATAAACTTGAACAGCCTATGCCCACAATAAGTAATTGGAACCCCCCTTCAGGTTTATTCATGTAATCTGAACATTCACATTGTCGTTGGAGGTCTTCGAATCAGCCATAGTGTATAAACTTCAAAAATCAATAGGGACAAGCACCCAGAGTAACCGATTCAGAAATAATAAATGTAGAGGAGCAGCAACCAATATCACTCAATGGAAGCAGCCAAACCAGCAGTAATAAACAGCAGCAGCAGATAATAAAAGGAAAATAATCTTCAGCAAAACCAGAGGTAATAGACAGCAGCAGTCTCACACCGATGGAAGCAGCCAGAACAATGAACCAGGCAGATCGATCTCAGGGTTTATGAGAAGGAGAAGAAAACTTCAAAGCAGCAGCATCATCACCCAAAACAGAGTACAATAACCTCCAGAAGCACTAAATAACATGTAGAGGTAGGCCGGAACCACAGGACATCAAGCAAAAACTTCCCCAAAAAAAAATCGATAATTGTCAGGGTTTTACCCTGGAATCGATCTCAGCAGTCTTCAAGAATAGTTGAGGGAGAACTCCAATCGATCATCAGATCAAGTAGTTAATAATAAATAGGGTAAAGTACACGTACCCCCCTGTAATGCACCCAATATTCCTCGTACCCCCCTAAGCTTCTGATAAGTCCACGTACCATCCCTCAATATTCCACGTACCACCCCTGCTTTACCCCCCTAATGCCATTTAAGTCCACACCAGGTATTAAATGCTAAAAAATGACCAAACTACCCTTTCTTCTATCTTTTCTAAAATTTGAAAAGACCTAATTGCCCTGACCTATTTGCTAAAATTTGAAAAGACCAAAAATGCCCTCATCTTCCCCAAATCATCATCTTCTTTGACATACCCACCACCACCGCCACCCACCATTAACACCATCACCACCGTGAAGCCCCACCTCCAGCACCACCGCCACCCACCATGAACCCATTAATTTACTATTCCAATCCCAAATAGAATTCCTGAATATAAGGCGGCCGGCACCTCATAGCGTAGGGCAGCCAGCCAGCAACGGTCTTAATAAAGATCTGCATCTACAAACTAAGAAATAAATTTTCAGAGCGACGAAAACCACCAAGGTCGGTCCTCTTGTGCTCAGCTTTCCCTTTCCATGCCTCTTCTTCTTTCGTGTAATAGACAACAAGAGGACCGACCAAGAGCATCTGCAGTTTTGAATCTGGTGAGTTTTTTTTTTTTTCTCCTCTTCACAAATCTATGTTTGTAGTTCGTATGATTCATCTGAAATTGTTCTTAGGTATCAATACTTTCCCGGGATGAAATTAGACCTACCCATGTTGGAAATGTTTTGGTTCTATGTTGAATTGGATTTGTTGTTTTGATTTTCGGCCAGTAATGAATAAATAGTTGTTGGATTTTGTGGCTCTAATTATGCTATTGATTTTGGGATTTTGTTTGGAAAAAAAAATATTGGTTTCTGGCTAATCTTGGTATCGATTGTAGATTTGATTTCTGAGCAAGAGGTGGATCTATCTTAGATTTGATTTCTGAGCGATCTTGAATACGTTTTGCTTCGATTTTTGTTTTTTTTTGGTGATATTAAGGATGCTTTTTAGTGAAAGATTGTGTTTTTGAGAAGAACAAAATTCCCTTTAAATATCCAAGAGAAATATATTGGGTTGGTTTCTCTTACTACTTCCATTTTTGTGGTCCTGGGGTTTGTGTTTGATGACTGAGAATTGGTTTTGTGAAAGAAATTATTTGTTGGTTTTGAGAGATTGATTGAATTAAATAGTTTTCTTTTCTGGTTTACCTTCTGTTGAGAAGAAAGGATTGTGGACATTTTTTTGGGTGCGTTGAGAAATGGAAAATGGGTGAAGTTAGGGTCTGGGATGACCTTTTTAGAGATTTAAACCTGTGATGAAAGGTTACTGTTCTATCTGCATTGAATTTGACGGGTTTTTGTTGATGAAACAAGTATATTATGTGTTTTGTCCATCGCCTTCGATCAGTTGCAGAGAGAGACAGAGAGAGAGAGAGAGAGAGAGAGAGAGAGGTAGTGCATATCCGTTCTAAAGCGGTGGTGGTGGTGGTGGTGGTGGTGGGTATCTACATGATAAAAGAAGATGATGATTTGGGGAAGACGAGGGTATTTTGGTCTTTTCAAATTTTAGCAAATAGGTCAGGGCAATTAGGTCTTTTCAAATTTTAGAACAGATAGAAGAAAGGGTAGTTTGGTCATTTTCTAGCATTTAACACTTGGTGTGGACTTAAAATGGCATTAGAGGGGTAAAGCAGGGGTGGTACGTGGACTTATCAGAAGCTTAGGGGGGTACGAGGAATATTGGGTGCATTACAGGGGGGTACGTGTACTTTACCCTAATAAATATCACTCCATTCATTCTTCAAGGAGTGGAATTACATCATAGAAGAAGCAGCTATAGGTGGCTGTACACCACAAACCAAAAATCAATGAAGGGAAATCAGAAGAGGATCGTGGGGGGATTACTCTAATCTGATTAATCATGCTCTGATACCATGTTATAATACCAGAAGTTAGAAAATCAGATTAAAGAAAGTAGAAGAGAAGAGCGAAGAAGAAGAAAGAGGAGGAGAAGAAGAGAGCAAAACTCGTGGAAGAGGAGACCTGCGTGAGAACAGAATGTTCTCTCGCTGGTTACTTAATGCTTATTTATAAAATAATGTGACTTGGACAGAACTGCCCTTACATATGCTGAAACACAAAAAACAGAAATAAAACAAGGACACAAAGACCTATTTGCCCATATAACTATCGACTTCAACAATTATCACACAGCGGCCTGTGAGAACCAGCATCCATATTTGGGGCCGCTACACGTATGGCTAGGAATGAAGCTTCTTCCCACCAAGAACCTCCCAGCCCTTAAGCTCAAGAGCACAGCAGGATCATTTCTCCTCCAGCATGTTGAATCAGACAGCATACTTGTTCCTCATCCGAGCACAAGAAGGTTGAAAACTATTTTCGAGGGGAAGAATTGAATATGGATGCAGTAGCATTGGATTGGCTGAACAAATATAATAGGCTTTGGAAGCTTTAAGAATTACAAACCATCAAAATCCTGTCTTTTCTAATAGAAGGGGTTTTATGTAATTCTTTAATTTTTCACAAGGGTTTTATGTAATTCTTTAATTCTCAGGGAGTCTATGTAATTTTCTCATTTAATTATGCTAAAAGACAGCTGTTGAAGTTGTCGGGCCCAGTCTGGTCATAGGTTTAGTTTAGACTAGTATTGTATTATTTAGAAAATCTTACTTTAGTTTTTAATTGGTATAGCTTGTTAAGATGTTAAAGTCTATAGGGATTCCAGTTTCTTTTTTATTTAAAGAGTTGTAATTCACCCCAATCAACAGTGGAACAAACAGAAACCTTTTTTTATTGAGAAACTGATTTAGACGACTCCTCTCTTCCCCTTTCCCCCCTCATTTCTGTACTTCTCTCTCTTCTTTTACTTTTCTCTCCTGCTATCTCTCGTCTTCTTCCTGATTTCTTTCCCATCAAACATCCCTTCTCTTACTATTCCTTCTCCTTTCTACTATATTCTTCTTCAGTTTAAGCAGGTATTGCTCTACAGAACCAGAAGAAGATTCCCTTCCTTTGGTTGGTATTCTCTACTGCAACTACTGCAGGAATTCAGCAAAGATTTCTCTATATCCAGCTCTCTTAGCCTGATTAATCCTAGATTCTGACTTGAAAAAATTTGGGACCAAGCATTGTATTTCAATCCCTCCCCCGCACCCCAAAAACAAACCCCAAAATAGGTCAATCAAATACTTGGAAAGAAGTGAAGAACTCACAGAACCAAAATTGTCATTGCTTCAGAGTTTTTTTATATACAGAAAACCAAACAAAAGTGCAAAACACATCACAATATCGAGTTAATGTGTAAGTATTATATGCCTGTCATGTAAATGTATTAAGGAATCAATACAAAAATTAAAACTAGATGAAATTATAAACAATTATCCCTTTTTGTAACCATAGTGAATAACTCATTTCATAAAAATAATATGTAACTCCAGTATAAACATGTAAAAAGGTTGCTTACTAGGAAGTTTCAAAGGAACAGACTTACCTTGTTTCAATAATATAATCTTCCTCCAAAATGCAGATTCTATGGCCTATATTATATGGTCTCATGGGAAGGAGAAACTACACCAAAATTAGTGAACATCAATCAACTGGAGGCGTTGATGCTTCACTAGGTTCCCCATCCATAAGTCTGTTGAAGATACCGTTGCTGCTAAAAATAACAGGCAATACTATTCAGAGGCATATTATAGTTAGAAAAAATCTGATACACAGTAAGCAAAAGCTGAAAGTTAAAGTGGTCAAGAAAAAAATACATGAAAGGAACAGCATCTTTTTTGGAAAAACATCTTAACAAACATCTTGAACAAATATACTCATTGACAATAATTTTCCAGAATAAAATTTCAAGCTGAAACATCCTTATATCATGTTTGAAACCCAAACAAACTATAGGTTACCTGGTTCCTTTTACCAGAACTTCTCTTAACATTAAAGGTGAGCTGCTTAGACCTCCTCCTAGCTGGACTGCAACAATAACACATCTTGGATATCAACTAGCAACTCACTAATCCATTTCATACCACACTTTTTTAGAAGGGAGAATGATGTAGATAAATCACAGAAGTGGGCAAATTTTAGTGGAAATAAGCCTTGGGTTTGGGTTACATATCTATTGGACCTTTGGTTTAAGGATTTTTTGATGCAATATGCATCTTTAATGGACCTAATATATAGGTAAGAGGTAGGGATATGGGGATTTATTTATTAGTTAGTAAGGGTCTTAATGTTTGTTTTCGTTTAAATTCTGTCATTATTTTTTTATATTATCTTAGCTGGAATTTTTTTGTACAAATCTTAGCTGGATTAGGTGTGAAGTTAGATTTCAAAATTTCCAATCCAATTGAACTGCCACCTTTTTTTGTAATTTATTTTTGGATAAGCATGCATGTAAAAGGTTTTGATGCTATTACTTACATTATGAGATCCGGTTAAGAACTAGTCTCTTGCTGGACTTCTGGTCCGTGATTAGTCTTCATTATTTGAATAACTTGATGGATGGTTAACACTGTTGTTAGAAAAAGTATTGAGGAACTCTGAGAATAAGGTCAAATGGAAGCAATTAGTGTATGGTAAAACCTTTCTCATATGAGGGAAGCAGAACCCTGAGCCCTGAGGGATGCTTAATTTCTGTCATTAAGTTTTCCAGAAGGGAGTTCATAAACCCATCCATAATTTTACATCCCACCAGGCATAAACTTTTTTGGGGGGAAGGGGGGGATGGATGGATGTTGGGGGCAAATTGTCTGCAAATGGCTGTCAGATTCTCTAACTCTTGTAAACTAGAGGGATAAGGGATGCACACGAGAAGAAAATGGGGGGTAGGGGAGGGGAATCTGTCTGAGGGCCTCTTTGGTATCACTTTTCATTTTCATTTTCTGACACAAACGTTTGTACAAGTGTTTGGTACAATTTATAGACACTATTTCTATTTACAAAACATCAAAATAATAGAATAACCATAATAGAGTTGAGACCTTATTATGGATTTTGGCCAAAAATCTTTTTTAGTCATTTTTTCGGTACTTTAATGAGCATGTGCTTATAAGTCCCAAAGTCAAGGGTAAAGGAGTCATTTCCTCCTTTAATTAGAAAGGTACGCCCCCACTCCCCCCTCCTCCTCCTCTTCTTCTTCTTCCCCGACCAAGCAATTTACGGTTGCGTCTTTTGATCGCCACTCACGGCAACCGACCGAAGCAACAACTTGCCTCGAAACCCTCCGGCGAACGCTCTCGAGGTTCTAACTACCAAAACGCCACCCTCAAACGCCGGAAAGAGAACAGCAGTGACTCACGGCTAACCATCGTTGGTGACTTGGTTCCCAAATCAGTTGCAGATTTTAGGGTTTTTAAGGCTGGTTTTGCAATGGTGGTGAAAATAGGAGATGCATTGGACCTCGTGCAAGAGATGAGGAGGAAGGGATGTGACCCAAATGCAACTTCATTCCAAGCCCTCTATTCCAGAGAAAAAATGGAGGAAGCTATGCGGGTCTTTTTATTAATAAATGCATACCTAAATAAATGATTAAGAGATGACTTTAATCCAAAATATAAAGAGTTCCCAGTTATGTTGATCAAAAGTTCTATTATCACAACATTAGAACTTCTAAATGAACCAATTTCTTTCAGAACATTCTAAATTTATGTGAAGCTTCTCTTCAAACACGACTCAGTTTTGCAGTACTTTTGGGGTGAAAACTTGATAATTTAGCATGATCAAACATGCAGCCTCTCCACACACACACAAATCCAATCTCTTCAATCACAATTTTGATCCAAGCCCTCTGTTCCAGAGAAAAAATGGAGGAAGCTATGTTCCAGCAAGGTTGCAAGCCTGCAATCCAAACCAGATGACTTATTTCCCACCGTTGCAACTCGCGGCTAATCGGAGTAGCAGGGGCCAATAAGTCCCGGCGAAGGGAGACCCACCTACTACGATGATCTAGCGGAAATCGGGAGGCTGGAAAAGTGTTGGAAACGGCTAGAAAACACCACTGTAATGCAAGGAGAACTGAGAGAGTTATAAAGAAGATGGGTGAAGGGAACATCTCTTAACCCATTTCTTCAATAAACCATTTTGCACAGAGATACCAAACACATTTCTTAAAAAAAAAAAAATTTTACATCTATTGGTTACCAAACCAATTTTATGTTTTGATAAAAATGGTTTTCATTAATGATTTATGTTAAATAGGTAAAAATGAAAATGAAAAATGATACCAAAGAGGCTGATGCAGAATAATTACCAAACTGGGCTTCTTTTATTAGGAATAAGTCTAGGGTTGGGAGATATACATGTTGAGCCTTTGATCCCAAGGGTTTTCTATGTAATAGGCCACTTTAATGAGCCTAAACTAGGGGTATATAGGTTGCATACGGGATTAGCCCAAAACTTAGTTTATTTTTATGTTTTTAATTGAACCGGTTCAATTGGTTGCATCCAATTGGTTCAATTTAAGTGATCATGTGACTTAGTTAAGTGGTCATGTGACAACTTAAGTGGTCATGTGATGTAAGTTGGGCTGGATTAGGACTCCATAATAGGGCTGTAAATGGATAACCGAAAATCCGAATTCGATCCGCATCCGTATCCGTTTAGGGGCATCCGTATTCAATTAGAGATATCCGAAAAAAAATCCGAATACTCCGATAAAAATCCAAATCCGAATCCGAATACTTAATTATAAAAAATTAAGTAAATAATGATCTTGAGGGTTTTTTAAGATTCAACAGGTTCTAGAATATGAGGAAAAGAGAATCATGATCAAAAACTATGGATTGAGAGTGAATTGTATCCACTAGGGGGAGGAAGGTTCGAGTTACACAAGGCAGAGGTGTAAACGGATGGTCGAAAATCCGAATTCGATCCGCATCCAAATCCATCCGAATCCGTTTAGAGGTATCCATATTCGACCAGGATATATCCGAATCCGATTACATTCGATCCGTATCTGAGCCGAATCCACTCCATTTACAGGCCTACTCTATAAGTCCAGCCATGTTTTGAGTCTATGTCCTTAAGTATTTCAGTTTCCTAGTTAGTTTAAGTTACCTAATAGGTTAGGGATAGGGTTAGGCCTTTCCTTTTTAGTGTCCAAGTCTATTTTGAGTCTTCTATATAAGTTTGTAAGGGAGGCCAGCATTGAATACGAATTTGATTAATGAAAAACTTTTGTTTGCTGCCATTGCTGCTGCCCTGCTCTGTTGAGTGTTGCTCCTTGTGAGTGTGCATCTTTGTGGATCTCAAGGTGGAAAGAGACTGGTGGAATCCGGTTGACTCCTTACGCCGTGACGGCTGGGAGGATCTTCTTCAATTCGAAGGTGGTTCTATCCTTCACATCTGTTTAAGCTGCTGCCAGTGGAATCTCCCGTAAGTTTGACACCCAATTTCTTCTTCTAACCCTCTAATCCTTTCCCCCAATCGATCCGTTTTTTTTTTGTTTGAATCCCATAAACCCTAACTCCATTAAACCCTAGATCTTGCTGTCCAGCCATATTCAACCATTAGAATTACTTCAAATTCAAACCACAGCCTCTCCTTAACACCCCCTACACTCGACCCAAGCTGCTGCCCCTATTTGTCTTTCAAAACCCTAAATTTGACCAAATTTCTAAAACCCAAACCTGAAACCCTAACCCTAATTTCTGGAATTTTGAATTCTCATCTAAACCTAACCAAATCTAGCTTTCTAAACTCCCCAAAACCTGCCTAGTGTAATCGTATAAACTCGATTCCCATTATCCTACCCTAACCCTAGGAACTGACCTAAATCCTAGTGCTGAATTCAAACCAGCAGCCCCTTTTGTTATTTGATCCTGTTGTTTGGCTCCTAGTAGGTCTCCTACCTATCTAGGACTACATTAGAGGCCCTGAAAGAACAATTTAGCAAGAATGCACAATTTCTAATTAGGCTGTATCTGATCATTGCACGACATCACCTTCCACAAACCAATTACAATGACACTTAGTAAAGCTGTTTATGGGTTGTCAACTCACCTGCTACCATATGTCTCTATCAAACTGATGACGAAACTAAAAATTGAGTTCATTCAATAAGAAATACAACACCAAGCATGCCCGCAGGAATCCTTCCAAGCAGCAATGTACTATCAGAGATGGGTATTTTGCACTAATGCAAAGACTGAACAAGTTCTCTCCAGGCTGTTTATGGGTAGTTAACTCACATGCTACCATATCTCTCTATCAAACTGATGATGAAACAAACAATTTTGAGTTCATTCAATGAGAAATACAAGATCAAGCATGCCAGCAGGAATTCTTCCGAGTGGCAATGTATTATCAGAGATGGGTATTTTTCACTAATGCAAAGACTGCAGAAGTTTTCTTCCCATTTCATGGGCTAAACAATATCTATGTTACAGTCTACCATTCCTGAAATATATCAGACTCCACGAATTAAATTTGAAACTATAGTTCATTGTCATGGTTTACACTAAGCAATGAACTTTTTAATGCTTTCATGACGCTAGGACGCTACCATCACAATGCAGCAGAAAGTTATTAGTACTATAAGGTTAAAAACACAACAACGCTACTAGAAATATAGTGAATTAACCTTCTAACTGTATCAAAGTTCCAAATTTCTTTGAGAGGGTGTTTTCAACCCTTGGTTAAAGGGAAATATTTCCTCGAAATCAGGGGAAATCTGGTAAAAATCTACAAGCCTATAGAATAGATACTGTTCAAGTAAGGTCATATGGTAAAAATCATAGAAGCGAGGGAAATGGAGAAATATAAATAAATAAATATATATATATATATATAAGAAAAGAGGAAGAAGAAGAAGAAGAAGAGAAGAAGAGAATAAGAGAAGGAAAGGAGAAGAGAGTGAAGGAGAAGCTGGTTTCTCTATATCGAGAGAGACCAGACCCAAAAGCTTTATATATATATATATATATATATATATCTCAGCAATATAGGGGTAGAAAAGGAACAAAAAAAGAGAGGAGGGGGAAGCCCTCTCGGTATTAGCGTCAAAATGTCTGACGCTAATCCTAAGAGGGGTCTTTCCCTTTTTACCCTCCAACATACACTTCTAATACTCCCCCTCAAGCTGGAGCATATATATCAATCATGCCCAGCTTGTTACAAATATAGTCAACCCTCCCACTTACTAGAGACTTAGTGAAAATATCAACAGGTTGTTCTCCAGTCTTAACATACTTTGTAGAGATTACGCCCTGTTGGAGTTTTTCTCTTATAAAGTGGCAATCCACTTCAATATGTTTAGTTCTCGCATGAAATACGGGGTTTGAGGCTATATGTATCGTTGCTTGGTTGTCACACCATAATTGCATTGGTGTGGAGCTCTCAAACCCTAGCTCAGTCAACAACATCTTCAACCAAACCAGCTCACAGGTAGCATGGACCATAGCTCGGTACTCTGATTCTGCACTTGATCTTGCCAGTACACTCTGTTTCTTACTCTTCCATGAGACAAAGTTCCCTCCAACAAATACACAATAGCATGTAGTTGACCTCCGATCCATCGGTGATCCAACCCAATCAGCATCAGAAAATCCCTCAACTCGTGTAAGGCCATGATCAGTGCACACTAATCCTCGTCCAGGAGCCTTCTTGAGATACCTTAAAATCCAAATAACAGGATTGACAGCATCCCAATGAGGTGTCCTAGGAGATGACATGAATTGACTTATAACACAGACCGGATGTGAAATACCAGGTCGAGTGAATGTCAAGTAATTCAGCTTTCCAACCAACCTTCTGTACCTTTCCGGATCATGAAGGGGATCTCCTCATCTGCAACAAGCTTGATATTGGGATCCATTGGTTTATCAAGAGGTTTACAACCTAGAATCCCAGTCTCCTTAAGCAAGTCAAGAGTATACTTCCGTTGTGAGAGAGATATTCCCTTCTTGGATTGAGCCACTTCAACCCCTAGGAAATAATTCAACTTTCCCAAATCTATAATTTGAAATCTTTGTTATAGATGAGTTTTCAAACTATCAATTCCTATAGAGTCATCACCAGTAATCACAATGTCATCAACATATACAACCAGAAAAATTCTTCCAGTACTTATCCGTCGATAGAAGAGAAAGTAGTTACTATTGCAGCGTGACAAACCAAACTCAAGAACCACTTCTGTAAACCGGCCAAACCACGCCCTTGGAGTCTGTTTCAAACCATACAAGAATTTCCTCAATCTACAAACTAACCCAGACTCCTCTTGAGCAACAAACCCTGGAGGTTGCTTCATATGCACCTCCTCTTGGAGATCTCCATGGAGGAAGGCATTCTTAACATCGAGCTAATGCATAGGCCACCGATGAGAGACGGCAAGAGAGATCAAGACCCGAACAGAGGTGAGCTTGGCAACTGGAGAAAAGGTATCCAAATAATCAACACCATAAACCTATGCATAGCCTTTAGCCACCAATCGAGCTTTCAGGCGAGTAAGAGATCCATCAGCATTAACTTTGACCACATAGACCCACCGATAACCAATGGCAGACTTCCCAGGGGTAGTGGAACAAGGTCTCAAGTGTGGTTATGGTCCAAAACCTGTAATTCTTCTTCCATAGTTGTCCTCCAGCCTGAAATAGATAATGCCTCTGCAATGCCCTTAGGAATCGGATGAGAAGCAACAGTGGAAAGACAGGTTTGAAAGGTAGAAGATAAACCGGAATAAGCAACATGAAAAGAAATGGGGTGTTTAACACACTGACGAGTACCTTTCCGATGTGCAATGGGCTGATCCAAATCAGAAGAGATAGGAGCAGGGGTAGCATCCACAGACGGCAAAGACGTGGTAGTAGGCAGAGCATCAATAGGGGCAACAACTTCTTCTCTCAAACGAGGTTCATGATGATAAACATGAATGATTGGAGGCTGCACTGGAGGCTGAATAACACAAAGAGGAAGATCCTCATCCAAGGAAGGATCCTCAACAGGTTCTTACACATAAGTTTGAGACTCAAAGAAAGAAACATCAGCATTAATAAAATACTTGTGAAGAACAGGAGAATAACAACGATAACCCTTCTGAACACGAGAATATCCCACAAAAATGCATTTAATAGCCTTGGAATCTAACTTCGACAAACCAAGAGTATGGTCCCGAATAAAGCAAACACACCCAAAGACCCGTGGGGGCAAGGGGAACAAAGAGTCAGAAGGAAAGAGCAAAGCATGAAGAATGCCCCCACCTAGGATAGAGGAGGGCATCTGATTGATAAGATAACAAGCAGTTAACACTGCATCAGCCCATAAAGACTTGTCCACTTTCATTTCAAAGAGAAGGGACCGAGTAACTTCCATCAAGTAACAGTTCTTCCGTTCAGCCACACCATGTTGTTGAGGTGTGTCAGAACAGGAAGACTGATGAATGATCCCACGAGTGGTCATAAAGTTAGAAAAAGGGGCAAAAAATACTCCCATGCATTATCACTACGCAAAACCTTAATATAAGAGCCAAATTGATTCTTAATTTCAGCAATAAATGAAGAAAAAATAGAGAACAATTCTGAACGACTTTTCATCAAGTACAACCAAGTCACACGACAAGGACCCCATACATCAGAGTGAACCAAAGAGAAGGGATGTAAGGCCCGTTTGTTGACACGAGGGGTATAACTCACACGGTGGAGTTTCCCAAACTGACACGACTCACACTCTAAAACTGAAAGGGAACACAAACTAGGAAACAGTTTTTGCAAACTCTATAAAGAAGAATGACCAAGACAACAATGAAGCTAATGACGGGTAGTTGTGCTCGAAAAAGCAACTGAAGATGTGTCTTCAAGAAGATAGAGCCCCCCTGAGACCCTGCCTCTACCAATCGTCCTCTTCGTCCGCAATTCTTGAAAGAACAAAGAATCAGGAAAAAATGTTATGGAACAGTTGTAGGCATTGCTAAGTTGGCTAACAAATAAGAGATTAAAAGGAAATTTAGGTACATACAAGACAGAAGAAAGAGACAAGGAAGAAGTGGGCTAAACAGTACCAATGCCTCTGACTGTGGCATAGGAACCATCAGCTAAGGTGACACTCGAATGAGAAGGTTGTAAAGAGGAAAAGATACTTGAAATGCTAGACATATGGTCTGAGGCCCCTGAATCAATAATCTAGGGCCGAGAAGTGGAGAGACACGCAGTGGATTACCTTTCTGGACAAAAGTAGCAGTGGAAGAAATGTCCTAAGTAGCCTTGCCCTGGCTATAGTAAGCATATTCCTCCTCTGTCATAGTCAAAGTCACACGACGGTCCTCAACAGGTACAAGTGGGGCTGCAAGGTCAACACTGGCAGTGTTGGCTATCTTGGACTATGGTGGTTTGCCATGTAGCTTCCAACAATAACGCTGAATGTGACCAGATTTGCCACAATGATGGCAAGTCCTTGGAGGACCAGATTTCTCAGACTTCTCAAATGAGTCATGGGTACTAGCAAAAGGTACAGCTGGGGGGAACTTGGCAGGCTGATGACCCCCACTACGGCTACTACTCACAAGAGCAGAACTATCACCAGAAGAGACTCGAGTAGTGTCATGAGACACGAAGAACTCCAGAAAAAGTGTCTACAAGAGATGGAACTGTGACACCCCCAAGAATCTAAGACCGTGCTGAGTCAAAGTCAGGGCCCAAACTGCCCAAGAAACTCATAACTGCTAGTTGCTCACGTTGTTGCTACATCTGGGTAACATCAGAGGTAATGGGCAGCAAAGCATTCAACTCCTCATACATCCTCTTGAAATCAGCAAAGTGTTGGGTCAAGGGTCGACCCTTTCTATCACCTCGATAAAACTCTTGAGAGAATTCATAAATCCTGGAGAGGTTGTTGTGTCCAAAGTATAAAACAGCCAAATAATCCCATAGATCTTTAACAGTGTCAATATGGGTCACAAAGTCTATAATATTACTATCCATAGAATTTAACATCTGACCCAAGATACGAGCATCAGCAACCTCCCAAGCATCATCAGCCATGGTAGCAGGTTTCTTTCCAGTCAAATGATGTTTCTCACCCCTTCCTGTGAGAACCAAGGTCACAATCTTGTGCCATTACTGAAAATTCTGACTTCCTTCTAGCTTCTTAGAGGTCAAAAAATTTGGGGATGAGGATACAACCTCGGGCACAACCTTTGTATCCTTCGATGTCGCTCCCATAATTACCACCAAGAAAACCCCAAAGAAATAGTAACAGCCCACAAACAAGCACTAGAGATAAAGGCAGCAGAGCAACCGAAGCACAAATGGGCACTAAAGAGCCACCGAAAAGAGTAGAAATCAGGTCAAAATATGGATTCAATCACCTACAAATCCATACAAAAGACAGCAAACCTGAGATGAAGGTCTTACCGATGTCTTCAAACCATTGGAGCAGCCTTCCAAATACTTCAACACTTCAGAAATGGGGTAAGATACCCCTAACAGCAGAGGAGATCCCTTGAGACTACAAACCGAGACTGAGAAGAGCCCTCTTTCTTCAATCGATTGTGCTAGAAAGGAACTGAGAGAAAGAAAGAGATGGAAGCAAGCCCCTCTTGATCAGATGAGCTCTGATACCACGTAAATAAGAAAAGAGAAATAAGATGAAGAAGAAGAGAGTGAGGGAGAAGCAGGTTTCTCTATATTGAGAGAGACCAGACCCAAAAGCTTTAAATATATATATATATATATCAGCAATACAAGGGCAGAAAAGGAACAAAAAGAGAGGAGGGGGAAGCCCTCTCGGTATTAACGCTAGAACCTGACGCTAATCCCGAGTGCGGTCTTTCCCTTTTTACCCTCCAGCATACACTTCTAAGTTCTAATAATATATATATATATATATATATACATATAGATCCTTATTTAAGCATAAACACACATCTAGGTGTAATTAGATACACAATAAAGCCATCCAAAATGGCTGTAATATATTGAAACTTAAGTATACAGTTTGTCGTATAGGTTATGATCAATATAGTATATTCTACATAAGTGGATATATCACAACATGATAATAAAACAATAGAATCATATACAAATCATACCATTCAAACCTATGATTTATTCTTGTTTATTTAATCATATTAATTAATTACTTATTAATTAAAGTTCAAAAGTATAATACAACATTTTATGAGTAAAAACAGAATAGTTACATCTATACAATATGCTGTATTTAAGCTCCCCAAACCCACTTTAAAATCTCCCTAATCTGGTGCAAATCTCATTCTTAATGTTGCAAAAGGCTCTAATGTTGTGAAATCTCTTTTTTTTTTTTTTTTTTTTTTTTTTGGGAGGGGTGCAGGGGGAGAAATTTGAGCTAAAAAGGGTATAGGATCCAATTTCAAGCCATTTTACAACAAATAGGTGGAAATCAGCAATTGCACTTAAGAGATGTATCATTTTGGCATTTTTAGCAACATTTTGATGATTCAATAGAAAAAAAAACTCCAAACTTCAGTAGAATATTATATTATTCCCTCCCCTCCCCCAATTTTGATTCCTACATTTAGGCTCCATTTGTTTCAATTGAAAATATTTTCCATGAATTGTAAAAAACCAATTCAAAATTGCATAAGAATTGGAAAATATTTACGGAAATGAAATACTAAAAGTTGAAAAGCAACTTCCATTTTTTAACTCTAGGAAGTCATTTTCCCAAAATGGTGGTGATATCTTGATAACTGATACAGTTGGCACCCATGGAGGACTCCACCCTAATCAATCAACCATGCCTAAACATAGCTCCTTATCGTGTCCAACCAAAAAAATGGCATATGGCAGAAAAATATAATGTAAGATTTTTAAATAACAATATTTTCCAGGAAATGTTGTTCAGTGTTGTTCAGCAAAACAAACAGAACCTTAGCAAAAGAGAAATATTTTAGAAACTCCAATTCTGACGGAAATTAAAACATTGACTGTAATGCAATTCAGGAATAGGAGATGATAACCCCAGACAGTTTTCTACATCTTCAACATTGTGGACTAGCAATAGAAGGAATGTATTTCTAATCTAATGTAGATCTCCTTCTTAAAGATGTAGAAGTAATGTAGTCCTAGGTTAGAATAATCAAACTAGGAACCAATAACCAGGATCTGATCTGAACAGTAATTTTGGGTAGGTCAAAATAGGTGTTTTGGCCAAATTAGGATTAGGGTTTAGTGGGGTTTGGGGTTTGATGGTAGGGTTAGGTCAAGTTTATGTTGGGGAGTCTTCTAGTGAAGGTCTTGTTAAGTTTTAACAAGTCTAGGACTGGTAATCAGAATCAGCAGCAGGTTTTGGAGTCTAGGGTTATGGTTTTTGAAAGAAGAAAGAGTGGAGTTATTAGGGTTTGGCTGGGCAGAATTGCTCCCAACTTGGATTGAGTTCTCTATGAGGACTGATGAACACGACCAAGGTTTGAGACAATTTCCATGGCTGGAATGGTTTTGGACAGAATGTGGAAGTTTGGAAAATTAGGAGAAAAGGGGGAATTTAGGTTTGGGGATTTGGTTCTGTTGGGACAAAGGACCAGGCATGACGAGAACGAGCCATAGAGGTCGTGAGTCCAAGACGAGGTCACGCGGCCCGACAAGCACGAACGAGGATGCTCCCCGAGCTCGTAGAAAGAGTCGAATCATGAACATAGTACTATGGCAGGCACAAGGTCGCCCCCCAGCTTGCGTCGCCAAGACGTAGCCCGTTCGCCTGGTAACGGCGACGGCCTGACCACAACCAAGCATGAGAGGAACGACCTCCATAACTTACGTAAACAACACCAAGTCTAGCATGGACCAACCAAGGTCCGAGGCTTTCGCCCACGCCACGCCTAATCCGGCGCGTGGGAAGTAATGGATAAACATTATCCCCACACTTCACTCTACAATGGTCTCACTCCACTCCGAGATTCCAGCTTACCTATTCAGGCACGATTCTACTTCTCAACCACCTTAAATATGGGAGGTAACACACGACCAAACTATCTGAATTCTCATTGAATTGACTATTTCTCAAAGATCAAACTTAAGCATCGGAGTGAGATCACCGGTGACGCCCGGTCCTCTCTGCTAATCCTTGTTTCGCAGGCGGAACTCGCTCCTGCAGGATTTCTGACACAACAGTTTGGCGCCGTTTGTGGGAACGACATTCTCAAAAGCCTCGAAACCTCTTTCAAACAATACAATCTGGTATCATGGCGGGAGAACAAAGCGTCGTTCCAACCAACACTCAAGTTCCACCCGCTGTGAAAAACGTAGTCACACGCCGGGTGACGAAGAATACTCGCGGTGGAGGACTAGCTGGAAAACAAACCCAACGGCGAGCGAATATCAGACCCACCAGAGCCCAGCTCCCGACTGCAGGCGAAGCCGCCGGAACCCAACCTTCTGCGACTGAGGTGGCTGACCAAAATACAATGCAGGATCAAGGCCAGTCTAGCCGCGGCATCAGGGCACTTCCACCTCCACCGCCATTGCCCCAGGGAATCACTCCCACGTTGGTAGACCCTAATGCGCCTGCCAATGTGGGCCAGATCCAGGACCTGCAGAAACAGGTGCTCCACCAGAACGAGTTCCTTAGGGATGTGGTCAGAGAGTTGCAAGCGTTGAGAGCGGCAAACCAGGCAGCTGCTGTTTTCGTAGGCCTGCCAGCACCAGTCCTGCCCCCAGCACCTGTATTGGTACTCCCAAGGAACACACAGGAGAATCCGAGACCTGCCAGAGATGATGCGCGTGCAACGGGGAGCAGGGCTGGGTCCTCACACCCGTCCAAAAGAGAGTTACCCCCGCCGGAAGTTGTTCGCGCCGGGAACCTGCCTACCATAAGTAGGCCCCTGCGAGAAGGGGAACAATCGGTGTCCACTGGCCGAAGGACTCATACCAGGACCGAAAGGACCCGCTCAAAAGCCTCTGATGTGCGTGCTGAACAGGTGGTCCAACAAAGGTCGCCCAAGCGTGACTTGCGGGACAAGTTGAATGTGCGCCGAGCCCGTGCTGACCCCGTTGTCAACCAGATCATGGAAAGCGAGCTTGACCGTAAGCTCAGGGAGATGGATACCAAGATCGCGGCTCTAGAGAGGGGAAATGTCCCTGAGGAAAGCTTCAGACCCGGCCAACATCCCTTCACGGCCGAACTCATGAGGGCTGAACTCCCTAAAGGCTTCAAGCCTCCTACCTTTGAGGCCTACAATGGGAAAGGCGACCCCAACGACCATATCAGTTACTTCAATGCCATGATGACAGTCTACGGCGGGTCTGATGTGGTGTCGTGCCGCTCATTCCCAACCTCCCTAAAAGGGCCGGCAGCACTATGGTTTACAAAACTGAAGCCAAACTCAATCAGAAGCTTCACTGAGTTAGCCAAAGCGTTCGTAAGCCGCTTCCAGAGCAGCGTGAAGTAAAAGAAGACCGCTGCCAACATGCTAGCCGTTAAACAATGACCTGATAAGTCCATCAGGGATTACATTACCCACTTCAACGCGGAAAGCTTGGAGATCAAGGACCTGGATGACGCAATGGCTTTCAACGCCTTGCATAATGGAGTCACCAATCATGATTTGGTGAAGTTGCTCGCCTTGGACCCCGTGACTACCATGCCGTAGCTACTGGACCGCTGCTACCAGTACGCCAATATGTTCGATATCATGAAAGCAAGGAAGGCGGTAGATGGCAAGGCTCCGGAGAAAAAGAGAATGAGCGAAAAAGATGAGAAGAAGAAAGACACCAAGAAGGCGAGGTCAGACCGGGATGAAAGCCCCGACTACACCCCGCTCAACACCACCATAACCAAAATCCTGATGGAGGTCTATGATCGGGGCCTGCTGCAATGACCTAGGCCAATGTTTTCTAGGCCTGAGGACAGAAACAAGAATAAGTTCTGCAAGTTCCATAAGGATGTCGGTCATGACACCGAGGACTGCAGACAATTGAAGAGAGAGATAGAAGATGTGATCCAAAAGGGCCATCTGAGGTGTTATGTCAAGGAAGATGGGAGGAGCAATTCCAAAGGTCGTGATGCTGCAAGAGGCGACCACAAGAGAGATGATTGAGACAGAAGAAGAGGTAATCAGGATCGCCATGGTGACCAGCGCGATGGCCCCAAGGAGGTCCGAAGGGACCCGGATGAGGCCAACACTTCCACGACGCCAGCTATCCTCACCATCCTCGGGGGACTAGGGCAAGAGTCCGCGCGAAAGGCCAAAGCCAAAGCACGGTTCGTGGTAGTAGCCGAGGTGCCCGAAAAGAAAGCAAGCACCGAGCCCGTGATCACGTTCTCAGATGAGGACTTAGAGGGGCTGAGCTGGCCACACGACAATGCTGTCGTGGTTCAGGCAATGATAGCCAATTGTCCAGTCCACAGGATCTTGGTGGATACAGGCGCATCCGTGGACATGCTGTCCTATGACGCATACTTGCAGTTCGGGTTCGAGCCAGGCACGCTGAAGCCTAAATCCGCACCTCTGTATGGGTTCTCAAGTGCACCAGCCCCAATTGAGGGGTCAGTAGAACTCCTAATGAAAGTGGGGACCGCCCCTTGTCAAAAGACCATCAGGGTTAATTTTATGATGGTGCGAGTTGCGACTGCCTATAACGTCATATTAGGCAGACCAAGTCTGAACCAGTTGGGAGCTGTGGTGTCCACCAAGCACCTGAAAGTCAAGTTCTCCACCCCGAGTAGCATAGGGGAGTGCCAAACAGAACAGAAGAAAGCCCGCGAATGCCATGCTGTGTTCTTGAAGGGCATCAAAGGCAACTGTAGGGGGACGGCCAACCAAGTGGAAGTCGTGGACAACCGCGAAGGTGATAAGCGCTACCAGAGGGGCGAGCCAGTTGAAGAGCTCGTTGAGGTCCCACTGGACGAACAGGACCCCACAAGAACTGTGAAAAGAGGATCCCTACTGGATAGCGAGGGAGCTTACCTCGTTCCTTCCAAAGAACAAGGACGTATTTGCCTGGTCAGCGGCTGACATGCCAGGCATACCGCGTCACATAGCAAAGCACGCCCTGCACGTGGACCCCACCAGGAAGCTAGTACAGCAAAAGAGGAGAACGTTCGCCCCAGAACGACAGGCCGCGATGAAAGAAAAATTGAGAAATTGAAAGCATCTGGCTTCATCACAGAGGAGCAGTTCCCAACTTAGCTTGCTAACGTGGTGATGGTCCCTAAGCCAAATAGTAAGTGGAGGATGTGTGTGGACTACACAGACCTCAACAAGGCGTGCCCAAGAGACGAATATCCGTTGCTGAGGATCGACCTCCTGATAGACGCGACAGCAGTGCATGAGAGGCTGAGCTTCATGGAAGCGTATTCAGGGTATAATCAGATCCTGATGAAGAAAGGAGATGAAACATACACAACATTCTGCTCAGACCAGGAGAATTTCTGCTATCTGGTCATGCCCTTTGGCCTGAAAAATGCAGAGGCGACCTATCAAAGGATGGTGAACAAAATATTCAAAGCCCAGATTGGCAGAAACATGGAGGTATACGTCGATGATATGCTAGTGAAAAGCATAAGAGCACTCTTGAAAAACCGAGACAGGCGAGTCTCGTTGGGATTTTACCAAGCCTATTGGGGGGCCCGGTCCGGTCTGAGATATGAAGTGTAAGTTAGTAGGAAAATGGGGGAGATCAACCGGTCCGAGCCGGCGAGATTAGCGGCATCGCGTTTAGGGCGAGACTCGGCGAATCTGCGAGATCTCAACGTTGTAGAAAGCATGAGAGCACGGGGCTAGCTAACCTAGACGAGGCCTTCCTGGTACTGCGAGCTCACCAGATGAAGTTGAACCCAGCCAAGAGCGCCTTCGGGGTCAGCTCTGGCAAGTTCCTGGGCTATATGGTGTCCCAGAGAGGGATTGAGGCCAACCCAGCCAAGATCAAGGCCATCCACGAGATGAACCCTCCCAGGACGGTTCGTGAAGTGCAAAGGCTAAACGGGAGGATAGCTGCACTAGCGAGGTTCGTGTCCCGTTCGAGAGATAAGTGCTTACCGTTCTTCAAGACTTTGAAGAACCTAAAGGATATCAAAGGCTTCGTGTGGACTGAGGAATGTCAGAAAGCCTTCAAAGATTTGAAGGCATACTTAGCCAACCCGTTGCTGTTGACGCGACCAATTCCTGAAAAGGAACTGCTACTGTACTTAGCTACATCACCAGTGGTGGTGAGTACGACCCTGGTAAGAGAAGAAGACGGGGTACAAAAACCAGTGTACTACGTTAGCCACGTGCTGCTAGATGCGAAGACTCGC
This sequence comes from Telopea speciosissima, assembly GCF_018873765.1. Taxonomy (NCBI): domain Eukaryota; kingdom Viridiplantae; phylum Streptophyta; class Magnoliopsida; order Proteales; family Proteaceae; genus Telopea; species Telopea speciosissima. Next base: position 11,289,502 of record NC_057925.1, on the reverse strand, counting down.
TACCCCCAGATCGAGAGGCTCACGTTCGCGTTGGTGAAAGCAGCCCGTAAGCTAAGGCCATACTTCCAAGCATACCCCATAGTGGTTATGATCGATCAACCGCTAAAGAAAGTGCTCCATAAGCCCGATGTATCCGGAAGATTGATCGCATGGGCCGTAGAACTAAGCGAATATCAGATCGAGTACAGGCCCAAAACGGCTATAAAGGGCTAGCCTTTGGCAGATTTCGTGATCGAGTGTACGCAGAGCGAAAACGCGCCAGAGCAGGAGGACCCAATGGAAGTAGAGTCCAGCCCAGAACCATCTTGGACCATGTTCGTGGACGGGTTGAGCAATTCAGAGGTCTGGGGGGCTGGCTTCATTCTAACGAGCCCAGAGGGCTTCAAAATACAGTTCGCGATACACCTTAACTTCCCGGCCTCAAACAATGAGGCAGAGTACGAAGCATTGGTAACAGGGTTGAGAACGGCCAAGGCCATACAGGTCAAGAGGCTGACGGTGCGAGCTGACTCACAACTAATCGTGAATCAGGTCAACGGGCATTATGAAGCCAAAGACGATCGAATGGCGGCATACTTAGAAGTAGCTAAGAAGTTAATGAGCTCGTTCAAGGCGTTCGAGATGAGCCGGGTGCCCCGTAACGAGAACGAGAAGGCAGACACACTCTCGCGCCTGTCAACAGAGGCGCTGGCCCAGCTGGACGGATCAGTGTATATCGAGCAGCTATCTGAACCCTCCCACCAAGTCCGAGAGGTCGCACTGATCGAGGTTGAGCCTAGTTGGATGGATCCCATCGTTGCATATCTGAGGGATGATGTACTGCCCGAAGACAAGGTCGAGGCACGCAAGGTTCGAGGTCGCGCAGCTCGATATACAAGGTGGAGGGGGACCTGTACAAAAGATCAGTCTCTGGTCCATTTCTAAAGTGTTTGACTCCCACACATGCTCTAAACGCCTTGGCAGAAGTTCACCGAGGCATACGTGGAAGTCACATGGGGGGCCACCATCTGGCCGATAAGGTGCTCAGAGCAGGGTTCTACTGACCCAATATGCAGAAGGAAGCAATCCAGTACGTGAGAAAGTGCGAACAGTGCCAGAAGTTTGCAGCAATACCACAACAACCCGCCACGGAACTAACCTCCATACTTAGTCCTATCCCCTTCGCCATGTGGGGAATGGACATCCTGGGTAACTTTACCCCAACCTCAGAGGGAAGGAAATACCTTGTAGTCACGATGGACTATTTCACCAAATGGGTGGAAGCAGAACCACTAGCAAAGATCACGCGACAGCAAATGGAGAAATTTTTCAGAGATAATGTCATCTACCAGTTCGGGCTACCAAAGATACTGGTCACAGACAATGGAACACAATTCAACAACCCACAATTCAAGGCGTTCTGTGCCCAGTACAACATTGAGCTCCGAACAACCTCAGTAGCTTATCCACAAGCAAACGGCCAGGCGGAAGTGACCAACCGTACCCTACTGGCAGGAGTAAAACGAAGGTTAACTGAAGCAAAAGCAAAGTGGGACGACGAGCTCCCCAGTGTCTTATGGTCGTATCGAACAACAGTTCGAACACCCACAGGGGAGAGCCTGTTTCAGCTAGCCTATGGAACTGAAGCTCTAGCGCCGGTCGAGGTAGTAGTGGGCTCCCTGAGGAGCCTAAATTTCAACGAAAGAACATACCAGGACGGACTGAGGGCAAACCTGGATTTCCTTGATGAAGTAAGAGAGGACGCGTTAATAAGAAACGTGGCCTATCAACAAAGAACGGCCCGCTACTACAATTCTAAAGTCAAGGAGAGGACGTTCAGGGCAGGCGACCTAGTGCTGTGCAAAGTAAGCGCCTCCCAACCTCAACACCAAGGGAAGTTAGACGCAAACTGGGAAGGCCCATATGTGATCTCCAAGCAGATCAGGCTAGGCACTTATCGCTTGAAGACCCCGGGGAGTAACAAGATACCATGACCCTGGAATTCAGAGAATCTGAAAAAATTTTATCAATGAAGTCATTAAGGTCGTTGTAAAAGTTGCTCATGAGTCAATAAAGATACTTGTTCGTGGTCGCAGTTTTGACTACAATGGCATTCAAAGTGGACCTAAATTGGTAATTTCAAAAGTCTAGCTCGTTCAGACTAACACAAAAGACTGACCTCCAAGGTTAGCACGAAAGACTGACCTCCAAGGTTAGCACGAAAGACTGACCTCCAAGGTCAGCACGAAAGACTGATCTCCAAGGTTAGCACAAAATACTGACCTCCAGGGTCAACACGAAAGACTGATCTCCAAGGTCCACACGAAAGACTGATCTCTAGGGTCAGCAATAAAGATTGACCTACAAGGTCAGCACAAAAGACCAAATCACCAGAGTTAGCACTAAAGCCTGAGTTCCAAAATCAGCAATAAAATAAACAAAGGCAGCGAGATCGAGGCTCGAAGAAGAACTCACTGGAAAAACAAAGAAATTTCTTTATTAATATTTCAAAGCATAAAGTATAAGTACATGAGGAGATTACAATAACCCAAGGACAGTTACAAAGATCGTTTCATGATTCAAGTACACCTTCACAGAAGGAGAAAACGTGGCAAACTAGAGCCCACCAGTAGCACGAGTTCAGAGTAGACCGCCTTGGCGCTATCGAACAGAAGAAGGTTGATGAAGCACAAGCACCAGGGGTCGCGAAACGTGAAACAGGAGTAGCAATAACAACAGCATCAGATAGAACGACACTGAGCTCATCAAAAGCGCCTGTCACAGAGCAACCCCGAGAATCAAGAGCAGGCCGCCTTGCCAAATGGGATTCACCTTCAGAGAGCTGAAGCACCAAAATAGCCCTATTTCTACTCCTCTACCTCCGCAAGAAACGAAGAGCTTGAAGAGCACGAGTGTGTTATTAGCTTGGGTTCTCCAGCACACTGATGGCTCCACATCACAACCTACCAAATACGTTAACAGTGGGAAGGGGAAGGAGCAGCCTCCTTAAGATTCTCCACCTCTCTGATGTAACGTTCCCACTCCCATGAGTAGGCAATGGGCACAGAGAGGAACCCTCACAGCCAGTCACCCAAAAGATACTATGTGTCGATTGAGGATCGAAGCTGTAAGGATCAATGTCGATTGAAGATTGAAGCCGAAAGGGACAGCAACAGAAAGAATAAGCCTCCCGGAGTTTGCAGCCCCTGTATCTGGAATGGCGGCGGCATCGTGAACGCCGGGGAAGGTATAAGCCTCCAAGAGAAAAGAAGAACAGCGAAGTGGCAGTGGAAGCCATGGATCTGTAAGGGATGCGTAGGATGAAGGACTTAACCTCTATTTAAAGAAGAAGGGTGACGGTTTGAAGTCCAGAGCCATGTAAATGGTAAGTTACGTCAGGGACCACGTGTCCTAACCCTATTGGTCTCGCGCCTCCCCGAAAAATTGGGAAGGGCACGGTTACAAGGATGGCAATTCGATTCCCGTGCCAGCGCCATTATGCCTTGGGACACGTGCCCATCTCCCATTGGCTTTGGGTCTCTCCAAGAAACTTGAAGGGCACCGTTATCGAAGCGGCAACTCACAAGCCAGCTCTCATTAACGGCAAAGGAAGATCAAGCGTCAGCTGGAAAGGAAAGGCAATAAAGGCTTACGTGGGAAATCCACAGAGAATCTTGGGGGAAGATTCAAAGTCATGATGATGCTTACGTCACGTAGAAAAGCAAAACGTCACGAGGGAGGCCAACTTCAGAGGAAAAGACAAGGAAAGAAAAGCGTGCTCCAACACTTAAGAAAAATATCTGCCATTGAAAACGAACTGAATATTTACATAGCAAAAAAAAAAAAAAAAGAAAGAAGACTTCAAAATCCACAGTCCTTGGCTGGAGGATCAAAAGCAGGAGCTGCACTGGTCGAGGTCGAGTCCGTTGGAAGAGGATCGGAAGCAGAGGCCGTAGGGGCCAAGGTCGAGCCCGCTAAAGGGGGGTCATTGGAAGGCTGGCCCACTAGAGGAGGATCGAGAGGGATGGTCTCATCCGTTGTGGTCGTAACCCTTGATGCGCGCGAAGAAGAAACAGTCTTTCCACTTCTTTACGGAATCAGGCATATGGCATACAAATGCTTTGGGCTTTTGTGGCTCCTTTGTACCACGCAGAGCCACATAGAACCACTCATCGTTGGTCCTCTTCAGGTGGTAAAAATAAATGAAAAGCGCCCATGAGGCCTTGGGCGAAGAACAAGTAAAAACCAAAAAGCTGCTTCCAAGAATTCGCCACTAGCTGACTGGGGGAGATCGTATAGCGACGCAGCACGTCTACAACAAACTGGTGAACAGGAAAGCGGAGGCCGCACTGGAACGCAACCTCGTACTAGGATACGGTGCCAGGCCGTGGGGTGTTCGCCCTCTCGGCTCTGATAGGTATCCATGTCTCCACCCATGAGGGGAAGCCATACTGGGCCCTGAGAACGGCTAGTGAGTCCTCGGTCATGGTGCTCTCAAAGGCAGCCACATAGGTGGGCCTCACTAAGACCTCTTCCTCTTCCTCCACATCCAGGGCGCCGCCACCTTCGGCAGTGAGCTCCACTAGGCCCTCAGCCGAGACCCGTGCACCCCCACTAGATTGAGCAGAGGAGGCCCGGGCCAAGTGGCCGGCCTTGGAAGAGAACTTTTTAGACCCAAAGAGTGCAGATCGCCCCTCTTGGGTCCTCTCAAAGCTCACTTCGTGGTCAGAGCCCCCACTCATGCCGGCAACCTCGCCGGAGCCCTTATTGGACTCTGCCTGAGACGAAGAAGGCATAATTGAAGAGAACTTACTATTAAGGAGTTGCAGAAACAAGAAGTGAGAACGGAGAGAAGGCGCGGCTCGGGTAAGTTATGCGGCATGAGTTCGCGAAGAAAGAGCTTCAGTAAAAATGCTCGACAGTTGCTGAGGAAAGTGGTGATCACCAGAGCAAATGCAGCGGCAGAAGTACAGCGGCAACAGAAGGCAGAGAAATAAGAAATTCAAAATCGCGGAGTAACAGTAAAAAATCCCAAAGAAGAAGACAACTTCCACTTATAGGCATGGTTCTAAATCTCGTTTCGTTTCGGTGTTTTGGTCTAACCGAAATTTTCGAGATACCGAAATTTCGTCGAAATATGGTATTTTTCTGTGGGTGTAAAATGACAAAAATGACCGAGATTTCCAAAATTTTTTAAACGAGATTACCGAAATTTTCTAAACAAGATGACCGCGGAAATTTCGATGAAATTTCCGAAATATTCGAAATATTGCATTTTTTCATATTGGACTTGCGTTTCGTTTCGGATAGGTCGAGATACTCGAAATATTCGATATCTCGACCGAAATTTCAGGAGTTTTAGTACTATGCTTATAGGCAAAAAGGGGAGAGCGAAAGTCTAGATCCAACGGTCGGAAGGCAAGCCCATCGTAGGGCTAGGGAAGACTGACGTCGGGCCTGCCCGAGATGCAATAACTGCATAGTCCACGTGGCCAAACCCCAGTGAGTGCCTCATCACGGCAGAGATCGAGCGACTATAGGCCTAGCCCAGACCTCATAATGCCTACGGCCACGCGTCCGTACGAATGGGGAACGTCAAGCGTCGCTTCGAACCGAGGCGTCTAAATGGCATAGGTCACGTGTCAAGCGACGACCGGAACGTCAAGTCACGCCCAGCCGCCAATATGTCAGGTTCACAAGTGCAAGGTCAGACACCCAAGAATTTGAATAGATCTAACCCCCCAGGACACCAGCGTCCAGGGGAGTGGGGGGCTCGTGTTGGGACAAAGGACTAGGTACGATGAGAACAAGCCATAGAGGTCGTGAGTCCAAGACGAGGTCACGCGGCCCGACAAGCACGAACGAGGATGCTCCCCAACCTCGTAGAAAGAGTCGAATCATGAACATAGTACTGTGGCAGGCACAAGGTAGCCCCCCAGCTTGCGTCGCCAAGACGTAGCCCGTTCACCTGGTAACGGCGACGGCCTGACCACAACCAAGCATGAAAGGAACGACCTCCATAACTTACGTAAACAACACCAAGTCTAACATGGACCAACAGGGTCCGAGACTTTCGCCCACGTCACGCCTAATCTGGCGCGTGGGAAGTGACAGATAAACACTATCCCCACACTTCACTCTACAATGGTCTCACTCCACTCCAAGATTCTAGCTTACCTATTCAGGCACGATTCTACTTCTCAACCACCTTAAATATGGGAGGTAACACGCGACCAAACTATCTGAATTCTCATTGAATTGACTATTGCTCAGAGATCTAACTTAAGCATCGGAGTGAGATCACCGGCGACGCCCGGTCCTCTCTGCTAATCCTTGTTTCGTAGGCTGAACTCGATCCGGCAGGATTTCTGACGCAACAGGTTCTAACTTACTTGTTGATTTGAAGAACAACTGGAACCGATTGGTGACGTAGAATAATCCTTGAAACAGAACTTGAATGTAGAACAGCGAATGAAGAAGATAAAAGTAACCACGAACCACCCAGGCTTCCCACCACAAGGTGTCAATTGGATTAAACACCGATTCCTTCAACCTTGATCTAACACAAGACAAAAAAACTTCAATGGAGAAGAAGAGCAGCAAGAAGCTTCTCATTAATCAAAATACGTATCCAATACTTGCCCCCCTTACAGCCTTATATAAAGACTCAAACACAGACTCCTACACTAAAAAGGAAAGGCCTATAAACGGACTAGGAAACTGAAATAGACTCAAAATATTGTTGGACTTATAAAGTCCTAATCCAGCCCAACTTACATAATAATTAAATAGTCACGTGACCACTTAACCAAGTCACATGATCACTTAAGTGATCACATGACCACTAATTACATAAAAAATAAAACTAAAGAAGGAAATTAAAACAGTTAATCCCATATGCAACCCTATTACCCATACTTTAGGCCCATAAAAGCGACCTATTACGTTGGGATCAAAGGCCCAACATGTATACAGCCCAACCCTAGATTTATTCCTCAGCAAAGAAGCCCAGTTTGGTGATAAATATGCATCAAGAAGGCTCAAATCTTTAGAAATCCTTTTCTTTTTCTGAAAAGGGAGTAATGTCCAATTCCCCCAAATTCGACCAATTTTGATCTATTTTGCACCAAATAGGTGGAAATTTGGATTATACTTATTGAATGTGTCACTTTTGACATTTCAAGCAAAACTTTGATGTTTCAACAAAAAAAAATTACCAACTTTGATGGAACATTGTATCAGTCCCATCCCCATCCCCATCCCCATCCCCCTCCCCCTAGTTTCAATACAACAACAACTCAGCCTTATCCCAACTAAATGGGGTCGGCTACTTAGATCCTTGCCCTTCAACCAGCTCTATTTGAGGTCATATTTGAAACAAGCCCTATGCTATCCATGTCTTTCCTCACCATTTCTCCTAAGGTCATTTTAGATCTGCCCCTAGCTCTTTTAGTTCCTTCAATCTGAATCAAATCCCTCCTCTGTACTGGAGCATCCAAAGGCCTCCGTTGATCATGGCCATGCCACCTCAAACAACTTTCTCGTAGCTTATCTATCACGCATAGTTGTCGCTGCGTCTAGGCGACCCTAGGCGTTGGAGAGGGACCAAAATCAAGGCGACACCAACCAGGCAACCAAGGCGCCTAGACGCCTTGACAACTATGCTATCACGTATCGGAGCTACTCCCAAACCAGCTCTAATATGATCATTCCTTTATCCTTCCTAGTTTTTTTACTCATCCATCTAAACATCCTCATCTCCGCTACACTGAGTTTATATGTATGATCTTTTTAACTGCCCAACATTCCGCACAATACATCATAGCCAGTCACTGTCCTATAGAATTTTCTTTTAAGTGTTAAAGGAATACACCAATCACACAACATTCTGGACGCACCTCTTCTCACTTCATCCATCCTATTTTAATTCTCTGTGAAACATCATCCTTTATATCATCTTCTTTATTTATGATTGAGCCAAGATATCTAAAATAATCACTTTGCGGAATTTCCCTCTCATCAAATTTCACCACCTCACTATCCATCCTAGTGTAACCAAAGTTACATACCATATACTCCGTCTTTGTTCTACTTATCTTCAAACCTTTTGATTCCAAGGTTGATCTCTATAAATCCCCCCAGTTTCAATGTCAACCTATAGGGAAAGAGAAAGAGACATATTTCAGCAAAATTCCCTAATTCTGATGGAAATTTAGAACCTTGACTGTAATGCAATTCAAGAATAGGTGTTGATAGCCCCACACATTTCTCTCCATCTTCATCATTACAGGCTAGCTTGTTTGTAAGGTAGGACACAATGCTCATCTAAATTCTCCGCATTTAATCAGTTGCAAACTTCACTAGGTCAGAAGACAGGGATCACATACCCCGCCCAAAGTAAACCAGGTAAAATACCTAGTTGAGTTGTAGTGGAAGTAAGACAAAAAAAAAACAGAAGTTTGAACAGCAGTGCAAATGTAAATGACAAATTTGAGCATTACTAAGTTTCTTTCTGGGTCGTGATCATGTTTTAACTTTTAATAGCTAATTATCCACTTTGACAGTCAATTCCTGAGGGGAACACAGACGAACCAATCCCCTGTCAATTCCAACAGTAATTACTTACCAGAGAACAAAAGAAAAGCAAAATATACTCCAATCAATAATAATTGAAACAGAGACATTATAAACCCTAGAATTCTAAGATAACTGGAAAGAGAAGTTCATAGCAAAGAAATCAGATCGTAGAAATCACGAACAAGAGACAGACAGAGAGAGACAGGGACGTACTTTAAGCTGTTTGGCACAAGCAGTCACGCGATGAAAGGGAAGGACGAGAGCCAGGCATGGTTCGTCGTCCGAAGAATCCCGTCTAGCTCTTTCGATGGAAATTAAAACAGTCTTCAGCCTTAGTGGTCTTGAATGTGAGCTCAACGCAACTGTGTTTGAAGCTTGAAGAAACGGTGCAATTAGGATAAAATTTGCACTTTAGGGGCTTTGTTAGTTTGTTTCGACGAAAACGGTGATTTCCAGGGAAAGTCGGAAATTTCCTTGATGTGTTCGTTCTGCGGGAGATTAATTTCCCTAGTTGGGGTACGTTTGGGTACCAAGTTCTAAAACCCGGATTCGGGGTCAGAATCAGTCCTGTGATCCGTTTCAAATCAGTTGGAATCGGCTGCTTCTACCAACCGACTAGTAAATCAGTCAAATATTAAAAGTTAATGAGAATACAAATAATTGAATAATTATTTAAAAAGTAAAAAAGGTGCTGTATTTGTGACAAACAGATTTTGTAACTGTATTATTTTACTTTTAATATTACGATGTAGTAATATAATAAAGGGAAATTTATGAAACACCCTCTTAACATGGGTCGAAACTTGGATCACCTCCTGAAATTTGAAAATACTCAGATCACCCCCTTGTATTAGAGCCCTATATTTAAATTATACCCTAATGTTAGATAACTTATTAAGTCAACTAGTTAAATTTTTGAAAATCCACAACTACCCTTGAGAAGAGTGTAATTATCATTTTACCCTTAATCTAAAAACCCAGTGCTCTCCTCTGCAACCACCATTGCCCCAGCAGCCGCCGCCGCCGCCGCCGCCGCCACCACCCCCAAAGACCCAGACTCGGTTAATGGAGGAAAAAATGAAAAGGAGAAGGAGAAAAAAGTGGGTTCAGAATAGAGGAAGAAGATGGGTTGCAGGTTTATGGCGTTCGGTTCTGGATTTCAGATGGAAGAGAAGTGAAGAGAGAAAAAAGAAAAGAAAAGAAAAGGCGTCGATGTTAGGATTTATAGGGAGAATGGAGATGAAGGAAGAAAAGGAATTTGCAGGTCTCAGAGTTACAGGGTTCAGGAAATGTCTTCAATCGAATGGCTCTGTACAATGGAATTCTCAGGGATCGTGAGCAAACACATAGGATAACCTGCTCGTGTTAGATCTCTCTGCAATTTTAGTTCATCTTGTGATTAGAATATCTGATTATAGTTTTTTAACAAAGTTTTGTAAAAAGATAAGTAGTAGTTGATGTTGTGCTGGTCAGTTCATCTGTTGTGAATATAATATTTGCAATTTCTGTCTCTTCTTACTGTTGTGGACAGAGACATTGGATCCTTAAAAAAGTCTTTGGGTTTTGGACTTTTGCTTCATCTGCAGATTTGGAATTTCTTTTTCATGTTGAAATCTTCAAAGCTTTTGCTCCCACCTAATGATTTAACATTCACAAGTCAAGATTCATAATTTTTTCTTGTCTTTCTGTAAAATTTGGGACAAGGGTTATTTGAAATCGGCTCTGAATGAACTTGACTGCAACACCGCCTCTCACCTCTCTTCCCATGGTTAAAACCCAGCCGAGAATCCCATTCGCCAGATCCACCTTTTCCCCTTAATCTATACCCTTCCCTACTCCCATTCTCCATGTCCACTAATCGAAAACCCAAACAGAGCTCACCGAACCACCTTCATCTCTTTTATTCTCATAACCTAAATCCCATTAGATTTGGTTTTAGGGTTGCAGGTTATGTGAGGAAGAAGGTTGGGGTATTTTAAGTTGAATATGAAAGAAAGGGTAGTATTGTAAATTTAATTCTAATGATTTAGTACAAGGGTAAAATAGTCTTTTTACATCAATAACTAAGCAAACTAACACCCTTAGTATAGAGGGGGTGATCTGAGTATTTTCAAATTTCAGGGGGTGATCCGAGTTTCGACCCATTTTTAGAGGGTGTTTCATAAATTTTCCTATAATAAAAGGGCCAATAAGAGAGTGGACTTTGGTGCAAAGGTTAGGTTGCTCTATTGTGACCAAGTGTTCACGGGTTTGAGTCTCTGGAAATAGCCTCTTTGTGAAGCAGGGGTAAGGTTGTGTATATTATTACCCTCCCTAGACCCCGTAGTGGCAGGAGCCTTGTTTGCTAGGTACGCCCTTTAGCCAGAGTCGATAACCCTAAGACTACAAGTAAGCCTCCATCTTGATCTTCCAGAAGTTGTAGTTTGACCCACCAAAGATAGAAATCTTCTCATGCATACAACTACCTTCAATGGATGTCATATGTCATTTCTCAATATTTAGGCCTGAGAGTGTTAAGCTTCATCCCTAGGAAAAATGTGGCTTTGATGCCACTTGATGATCCCAGGTTGACACAAGGGTGAATTAAGGTCACTACAAATTTTCTTCAAATATTATTCAACACTGCCCTTGATATCCTTGTATGAATTCATTGCTTAATGGGGATACTCACAACCATTGATAGCACACAACCATCAGCCCTGTTATTATATTAAAGTCCACCACACCGCATAAACACTGATTCTTGACATGAATTGACACAAACACCAACTAGATGGGGTACCCCAATTTTACTATTCTACAATTTCATGTGTCCTCATGCCTCGTAACCCCAATTGGTCAGGCCAACCTGGAGGTGCACACCCATCTTGCCATCACATGCACTCCAATACGATATAACAATAGAGACACATGGTTTTACGTGGTTCAGCAATATGCCTACATTCATAGTGTAATGCCCTAATTGGACTTTGAATTATGCACAATGTACTACAAGATTTTGACAACAACTACAACTTAGGAACTACAATCCCTACTTTAGTTTGTGCTACGACACAAATGAAGGCTACAACCCCTTCTCCAATCAAACACCCACTTTAAAGGAGTTACAAATTATCACTAATAATCACTAGAATATAAATCCCCCCATAACAATACTCAAAAGTAGGGTTTTAGTCAATCTAGGGTTTCAATAACATAAACAATATTAGGGAATTACAATGATAGATTACCTCTTCCAAGGTAATGCCACACTTGACTATGTCTTTGGAGAGCAGTCAGCACATTGCATGCACTTCCATCTTCAAGCAGATCTAAAACATCTTCAATATGTCTTCTACTGTGAAAATTGTGCTCTTTGTAGTATTTTCTTTGTTTTCTCTTCATGTGGATGAAGTTCTTTCTTTGGTGAACCCATGGTAACAAACTACTCGCAAATCGGAGCTAAAATGAGCAAATTATGACCTTCCAAAGATGAACTATTCAAAATGGAAGGACAGGGCAAATCTATAATTTTTTGATATTTTCATGACATTTGGAACTTCGCAAGAGGCGGCATTATCGTTTGTAGTGTCATGAACTCGGGTGGCTCGCTTTTTGAGAAATGGTAGGTGAAACCAGATTCATTAGATGGGAATCATTTTCGTTGCTAAATGACAATACTAAAGCAAATTGATGTTGGGCCAAGGAATTGGAATCTGTGCATAGATTCGGGTACGTCTACTTAACACCACATGAGGGACTATTGGCGGCTCGAATTTCAGCCGATGGATCAAGATTCAAAAACGCGGGCTGATTTTTTGTTCATCGGATCGTAATTCTTTTTTTTTTTGGAGACAGGAGGGGTATCCAACTTTAGGCCGACTAATTCCCCCCTGGGCTAGTACATGACCCGTGCCACGCATAAACCGGGAGCTTCTGGGCCCTAGTGAGCCTCAGGCGGGTGGCCCCAAGAAATTATGCAACGGCAAAGGTTTGATCATGAGACCTCGCTTCCTGAGGCGAAGTCTCATGTCCCCTCCAAGCCAGCTACGCTAACCCCTTAGGGTTGATCGTTACTCTTTTGTCAACTGAGCGTGACGCGAGGCTCATGAGAGTCAGAGATTTGGCGTCTTTATATTAGTTGTATGGTGTATCGATGATACACGACAACCACGTCAGAGGTGGCATTGATTTTATACATCTCAACTGACCAAAATCCCTGCTCACGACAAATAAAAATTCCAGTGCGAGAATCTCTTTCATCTACCATTCGCACGCCTTCATTGTCGCCATCAAATTCGAATATTCTTTCAAAGGCTATAATTCTGCTTACCAAGTTAAACCTATGCTCAGATGTATGACAGCCACATTGTACTCAAACCTCCCGATCTACCTAAGTACAAGAAATGGAATCTAGTACAACTAACAAGGTTTTACCTCGATTTTCTAGCCAGCTCAAAAAGAAAAGGGCAAATTTCACGGATACCCCCTCGAAGTATTCAATATGTCACGAACTTACCAAACATTGAAAAAATATCAATCTTCCCCCTAACGTTAAGCACAGTTAGAACCCAAAGGTGAAATATCCATTTTAACCCCAAAATTGAAATGTCCATTTTAACCCTAAAATATCAACCTTCCCCTTCTTCTTCCCTCTTCTTCCCGGCGATCAAAGGTCAGCTCTACAATCGCCCCATCTATCGTCCTCAGCCGACGCTCCAGCGCTACCGCCGTAGTTGCTGCTGCATCTGTTGCCTCTGGACTACACTACTCATCATCACTCTCATCCTGCTCGCCGCCATCGCCGATGCCACCCTCTGGGTTCTTTACCTCCCCCACCGCCCTACCTTCTCTGTGACGTCCTTCTGGATCTCACAGTTCAACGTCACCACTTCCTTTGACGGCTCCTCCTCCAAGCTCAACTCCAAGGTCGATCTTACTATCGTCGCTCGCAACCCAAACAAGAAGCTCATTTTCTTATACAAGCCAACTGCTGTGACCATGAGCAGAGGTAGGGACTATGAGCAAAGTCGCTTTTAAATTCTACTTGAAGCCTACAACAATGGCGGATTTCTGCAAATTGTCCTTGTTCTAGTCTGATCAACAACCCTGCTACGCAGCAATACTTCCCCATCTTCAGTGGTATTTATCATCTAAGCCTTCTACTTTTTCTTGCTTCCTCTTCTGCTTCTTCTCCAACTGGAATCCTTCTCCCAAATGTGATTGGTACAGGTATGAGCTAGAATCGAAGTCGCAGTCCTCAATTTTCTCAAGATCTTGAATTCTCCGAATCCGGCCATCATCGTCCCTCTGGTTAGGATTCTCTTTAATTTCCTTCTCTCCTCCTTTTGTAGTTCAAAGATTTTCAGCTTCAAAACCCGCATATTTGACTGATTGTTTGAAATTCCACTAATAAGTAGAACAAATTGTGGTTAAATATTGTCAATTGTGTTTTGGAAGAGGCCGATCGTTTGTATTAAGAAATAGAGTAATGTCTTTTGTGTTCTCCATGACTCAATTATTTCAAATGAAATCTATATTTTCATGGAAAAGTTTCAATTAAAATCCGGACTGACTACATAAATAGATAAGTAGGACGTCAAATAATAGCCGAGTGAGCCGTGGATTGATGACGGATGTTTCCTCAATTTTTCTTTCACACTCTTTCTGCACGAGGTCTTTGATGCGAGCCAATGCCGCCAAGGCCTTCGTTAGAGGTAGTAAAGATACCTTGCGGCCAGAACAGAGCAAGAAAATGAGATGGGTATGAAATTAGAGTTGAAACAAAAGGTTCACTCGTAAGGACTGTGAGGGGACGTAAACAGAGATTATGGGTAACATTTCAGGCTAAATAGAATATGATTGGAAGAGAAATAATGAGTTGCAGGTTGAACGCCGGCAACTTTGTCTTCGTCTTCTGATGTAAATTGGGGGTTTTACCCTTGAGGGCATTATAGTAAGTTCATCTTTTTTTAAGGGTAAGTTGGCCATTATAAAAAAACTAACAACAACTTAACTACACAAGTCTAACAGAGTGGGCTAAGTTAAAATATAATCATAAAATAAAGGTTGTCTGTGATATTTTTTCAAAGTTTGGTAAGTCTGTGACATATTGAATACTTGGGGGTGTCCGTGAAATTTGCCCAAAAGAAAAAATATTAGGAGAGAGATAAGGTACTAGAATGTATACAATTTCAGAGAAAACTTCCAGTAGCTACCTAAGAAGCTCCCACACTCTCCCAATTTGCTTCTAAAGTGCGGAGTCACACGGAAATCACTGTAACTTTCTCGTCTGACATTGAAACAAAACACTTCTAGTGGCGTTGAAAAGGTGACTTGACGATCTACGTTGATACTATAGATCTATCTACCCATTTCTACCAATAAACCTTCCAAAAATGGTTCTGAATAGGCTTCCATTGCATGAACTTATGATTTCACAACTTTTGATGTACGGGGGGCCTTCACCTACTGCTTTAGCCTTTTTCCAAATACTGTGTTAGGACCTAATTTACTTCCAAAAGGTGCCTAACAAGGCCGGATTCCTCTAAAACACTGTCCAACTGTCATGTGCCCCTGCAACCTTATCGAGTCACTGTCTAACCATTCTAGCTCTGCCAATTCACCAATGTCCACTGCCTCATCACCAATATGACCAGTAAAGTTTCCAACGATGACAACACGACTCTAGAATGCTCTAGTTGATCAACAGTTCTGAGTTTCAACTGGTTCTGGATACATATTGCCATTATTCGGGTCAAGCTCTTAGTGTCTCCAAAATCAAAGCAAAATTTAGTCCATGTGTTCTTTCTTCAACCAAGAGATTGTTGTTTGAAAGATTTCACATCACTCTTTCCCTTCAACTTGAGCAATATCTAGGGATTCCTTTCCTTTTTAGTCGACTGAATCGCTCTCAATGTGAAAACCTTATCCACCAAGTTAATTAGAAGATTCACTCTTGGAAATCCTCTTTCCTCAGTATTGTAGGTAAGCACACTCTCATTCAGACAACAATTTTAGCATTACCTTTATATCATATTTCATGCTTTCAATTATCTGCTTTTGTTCACAAAGATTTGGATAATATTTCTCAAAAAAAATTCTAATCTAGTGGTGGTGAGGCTTTAGTTCCAACTGTCAAGTAGAATACTATCTACAAATCAAAGAAATCAGGTGGTTTGGAATGAGCTCAATAGGTTTGGGAATTACTACACCCCTTCTAACAGTCTTTGGGGCCTTATTATGAAGAGTAAATACTTTCCTCATACTTTTCTTCTTCATGTTTCTTGTCTTACCAACACCTCATGGGAGATTTAAACCGATTTTTTCACGCTAGAAGCCTGTTATGTAAAGGGCTGTTCATCTGAATTGGTCACAATCATTCTATGAATCCATGGACTGACCCATGGATTCTAGATTTTCCTCCTGTTCTGGTGCCATTTCCTCTTCCTCTGAAGGCTCCTTCTACATTAGTAGATTTCATCAATCAAGACTCCTTCACTTGGAAAGAGTATCTTCTCAAATTTTGGTGGCCTGATAATGTTGTAACAACGATTGTATCAATCCCCATTTCATTCTCTCAAGAGGAAGATCAAACCATTCTGTTCTTAAAATTTTGGCATACAAATCATACATTTCTAAGATGCCACTTTGCTGAACCATCTTGGATTTAGATCCATACCTTCTTCAGTCACAATCCAATCTTGGATTGTTTCTAAACTTGTTGGAACATCTGGATATCTTTTAACAATGATCTATTCAGAGAATAAATGCATAATCCATGTTCTATAGTCTCTCAAAGAAAAAAAAAAAAATTGCCTCTGATTATTTCCTTGAAGGTAGAATCTCTAAAATCAAAGAACAAACACGATTTTATTTCACGGCATCCTCCTCCTTCTCAATTTATTAAAATTAACATGGATGGTTCTTATCTTGGCGGTCTAGGACCTGTAGGTATCGGAGATGTCTTCAGAAATGATCATGGTCAATTTATATCTGATTTTGTGGAATATGTGAGGGTTACATAAATCGAATCGTTATCCCCTCCAATTCCTCCAATTCCTCACATGGGGGCTGAAATGACCACCCTATCCCCTGCTTGAAAACACTGCCCAAGGTGGGGTCCACTCCCCCCTATTAGAGGAATTGGAGGTGCCTGCGAATTGGAGGTGATAATTATTCTTGATATGCCTATGTTGCCGAAGCTCTTTGGCTATTTAACAAGCTGTTTGTATCGCTGCAAGCAGAGGCTATCAACACATTATGTTGGAAAGTGACAACCTCTTGGTTATTAATCTTCTCAATAGAGTTTTCTTTGATGCTCCATGGCGCATATCTCACATTATAGCAGACTGCTTCAACCTCTGCCATAAGTTTGTTGTTGTGACCTTCCATCATGTTTACAGAGAAGGCAATTTTGTAGCAGATCCTTTGGCGAGCTTTGGTTGTAATCATTGTCTTTTTGTTATCTGGGATTATAATCCCCTTCCCTTCATCTCTTTGCTTTTGTTTGTAGACAGTAGTTCAGCTACCAGACCTTGTTGGTTCTACCAGTAACTAAGGATTTGTTCTTATAAAAAAAAACAAAAAACTCTATTACTTTGGGCTGATGTTCTTTGTGCCTCAACACAAGCTGCGCCCAGACACATAGGGGTAGTATTTCCACCATTTGGGAGGGGGTTATTTTGCCCAATCACCCCCCATGTGTCTTGGCGCAGAACATGTGGCCTATTTTTTTCGCTATCTTTTTCTATAGTTTATATATATGTAATGTAACCATTGGCGTGTGTAGCCATCATCCAACATCATCCACACCGAGAAGATCCAGTAATGAAAGTGATCAAAAATTAAAATAACCAAAATTTTGTGTTGTAAAAGCCTAAAATCCATATCAGAATTTTTTAATATGTTAAAATGTAAGCTCATCTTGGTCTGTAAATCGGTGATGGGCTTAAGGCCCAGCTGGTCCGCCCACATGGGGCAGGCCGGCCTAGCCAATAACGAGAGAGAGAGAGGGATGGTCACTTAAGTGACCGATCCCTCCTCTGATTGGCCAATCCCAGGGTTTAGCCTATATATAGACATAAGGCATAAACCCTAGGTGCATGATTTAATTAGATCTCTCCCTCCTTTCAAGTTCTACGTTTCCTAGGGTTTCCATCGCTGCCTAGGATTTTGTGGTGTGGAGTTCTCTGAGGAGAAGCCTATAGAGATCGCATTGTGCTCGTAACTGCAAGCCGCCTTCGATCGTCCCATCCGCCGCGATTCCATTCAGTTCAGGTAATCCCTAAACCTTTGTGATTAATGGAATGCTCATATGCCAACAGTGGTATCAGAGCCGATTTGGGTCTGTTGTTCGCAAATTTTTTTCTTCAGAGAATTATGTTTTCTTTTCTTCTTCCTCTCCCCCTCTTGATGGCCCCACCTTGGCCGTGCGGCCTTGGCACACGGTGCGGCAGTAGCGCGCGACTACTAAGGGCCAGCCGCGTGCGGCAACAGTAGTTGGCACTTAATGGCCTTCGTGGATACTTTTTTTATATACTTGGGGGTGTATTTTTATTAAAAAAAAAAAAAAAAAAAAGAAAACGAGGAAGGGGGCAGCAGCCATGCTCGACCAGTTTCTTTTTATAGAAGAAAGAAGAAGAATGGAAAAAGAATGATTATAAAAAAAAAATATGCAGGGTTCATTATTACCCATCATAATGGAGTAATGATTATGTTTTTTTATTAAAAAAAAAAAAACAATTGAAAAGATCTCATCATTATGCATTATGGCAAAATTGATCTGCTTTATGAGTTTATAACCCTACGGTTATATATATATAAAAAAATAATAATAATTTTTGCTGCCATATTGTGTTGGCAGTGGGCGTTTTTAAAAAAAAAGTTTTTTTTAGGGTTTTTTGGGAGAAGGAGATGGGTGAAGTGGGAATCCCTTCACCCACCCCCTTACCTTTTTTCCCTAATGGGTTTATATGTGATATGGTTTTGGCTAGTTACAACTATCTGCATGTGCTTTGATTTGTTATACATGCATTGGGGTTTGTCAATGATATGACTATTTATGTGGTTTCTTTATTGAACAAATCATGTATGTTTTTTTTTTTTTGGACTATCCTACTCAAGGGCCCATAGGCCAACTACAAGCTAAGGGGAAGGCTAAGACAAGCCCACAATCTACAACTAGGGGGGGAGGGGGGAGGGGGGAGGGGGAGAAAGGTTCCTTTTTTTGGTACAATATGCAATCCAGGAGAATCGATCCCTTGACCTCCTGGGGGGGCATGCACCAACTTGCAATGCCACCAACCAACTGAGCTAGCAGTTATTTGCAAATCATGTATGTTTAGAATATCATGTATTGGTGATTTGTTCTTGTGGCCCCCAACAATTTTTTGGGATCTCCCCTGTAGGGTTTCTCGTTTTGGGGGATATTTTATTTATTTCATGTGCACCCCCCCTCCATCTCCATCAGTGAGAAATCATTTTGTGAGATCCATGGGAGAAAAATGGGAGATAGGGTGTTGCCCTAAATCGTCCCATATTTTTCCTATGTGTATTAGAGATCGCCCAAGGCCACTTTGTTAATAAAGAAACATGCGATTCCCCCCATTGCGGTACAGACCTGTTTGACGCTGCCATTAGGGTATCGCTGTCAAACACCCCATCCCATGCACACCATGTGTTTTGCTATTTTTTATATCTTTATGGATAGATTTGGTACTTGTCAAGTGACGTGTTTGTTTGGATAGATGTGCGTTAGAGTTAGTATCTGGAAGTGATATAAAATGCAGTGCTCGCCAGTAGTTTGTAGTAGGATCTTGAATATAAAGAGTCTATTGTAATTTTAATATTTTTTTAGAAGCCATGTAATGGGAGCTACTGCACTGCGTATCACAACCACGTACCGACTCGACATATCACTTCGAGTACCAAATTTAGGTATCTTGTATGAGTCCCTTGCACACCCCTGTGTATGGCGCATTAAACTGTGGTTAGGAGATTCTTATTTTTTCTCCTACATTTGTTCGAAATCAATTAAAGGTATACGTCCCCAGACCCACACATTGTGAGATTTGATTACCAGCTTAGAGAAGTTTTTGGTCTCACCGTGTAGGGAAGGGTACCATTAATTTTAATTAGGGTTTCTTGAACAAATTGTGAATTTATGGATGTATATTAAATGTCCTCCCTTGCACATTATAGTGATTACCTCTAAGAGTGTTGTTGCCGACCTTAACCAAGGTAATAAGTTGGATGGCACCAACTATGACATGTGGCACAGAAAGGCCAAGTTCTTGCTAAATGAGCAAGATTACTTTGAACACCTAACCACTGAGATGGCCCCACCCAAAGTGGGTACTACCGCTCGTCACCATCAAGAAAAAGGGGCTTACGACAATTGGTTTAAGAGAGATCGTAGTGCGCGCTTTCTTATGTTAAGCACGATGCACGATGATCTCATTGGTTAGTATGAGAAATGCGAGACTGCCAAGTCCATGTGGGACTAGGTAAGGCTCGACTGTGGCAGTACATCCATGACCAGACTTAGGTTCATGACCTTGAAGTTTGAGATGTACTGTAAGGACCCCAAGCACACTATGGTTGAACACCTCAGGGTCGTAAAAGATATGATCCGAAAATTGGATGATGTTGGGGTACACCTTATCGATGAGCAGCAAGTATAGGTCGTCATCAGGATGTTGCCTGATTCCTGGGGGCAAATGAAGATAGTTCTGACTCATAACGACACTGTCAAAACATTTAATGACATTATCGCTCATGTGGAACTAGAGGCGACCTAATCACATGCCCTTGTCGCCCAAGCGGGGCAGCGCAAGAATGGGTCTAAGCGCAAGAGACAGAGAAACATTGGGAATCAGAATCAAGCTCAGAAAGCTGTGCCAACTGGGCGTAAGACCACCAAGCGCCGACGTGGCGAGCGAGGTGGAAAGAAAGATATCACCAAGGTCAAGTGCTATAATTGCCAGAAGATGGGGCACTTCGCTTGTGATTGCACTGAAGCGAAGCAGGCACCATTTTTGCCTCTCTCTCCTTATACTTTTGTATGTACACACGTTTTGGTTGCCCAAATCCAATCTGATTGGATTGTGGATACAGGTGCAACAAGACACATAGCGCGAGATTGAGGAGGGTTTGTAGATTATAGAAAGATTCTGGATGGCGCCCAAAATATCTACATGGGGAATGGCACTACTGAAGCAGTTCGAGGAGTTGGTACCTATCAGCTCACCTTGCGTACTGGGCGCATCTTACTACTTCATGATATGCTATACGCACAAAAAATCCAGCATAATCTACTTTCAATTACTGCATTATTGACTTTAGGATATTCCTTTATTTTTTATGGTGACTCTTTTGAGATTCATTTGGATGGTAGTAGTTTTGGATATTGTAGACTTGAGAATGATTTTGTTAAATTAGATTTAATAATTCATGTTGTTTCCTCTTCATCTTTTGTAGTTGATTCTAATACCAGTCTAGATTCAGTTACATGGCATGCTAGACTAGGACACATAGGTCGAGATAGGATGGGACGGCTAGCTCGATGAGGCCTTCTTGGCTCACTTGCTAAAGTCAACCTATTGACATGTGAGGCCTGTTTAGTGAGTAAGGCCCACCGGAAGCCTTTTGGAAAGGCTAAACGGGCAACCCAGACCCTAGAGCTTGTCCATTCAGACATTTGTGGACTAATGAACGTGAAGGCACGCTATGGTGCTTCCTATTTTCTCACCTTTATCGATGATTATTCACGATATGGTTATGTGTATCTGATCGCTCACCGCTATGAAGCACTAGATTGCTTCAACCGCTTTGTAGCAGAGGTTGAGAATCAGCAAGGCAAGGGGTTAAAAATTCCACGCACTGACCGAGGACACGAGTATCTATCCGATCAATTTAAAGAGATGTGTGAGGAAAAAGGAATCACTAGGCAGCTGACCATTCCCCACACTCCACAGTAAAATGGTGTTGCAGAGTGGAGGAATAGGACACTTTTAGATATGGTTAGATCGATGATAGCGCAGGCCAACCTCCCAATATCTTTCTGGGGGGATGCTATGTTGATCGCTGCCTACGTCCTTAACTGCGTGCCATCACAGTCAGTTTCCTCTACTCCCTATGAATTGTGAAAAGGCACAAAGCCCACTTTGGGGCATGTGCAGGATCTGTTCATAGTACCTCCCATAAGTTTGGGAAACTTGGCCCTAGAGCTAAAAAGAGTATCTTTATAAGATATTCCGATACCTCGAAAGGCTATATAGTATACGATGAACATCAAGATGGAGGAATGGCAGAGAGTGAGTCTCGCAATGTGGATTTTCTTGAGACCGATTTCCCTAGCATCAGTGATGTTGGCAGAGCCTTGATCTTTTTGAGATAAAGACTGATGAAAGCATCTCACCTACTCTTGGCGAGGGTGAGAAATTAAACACTCATCAAGAGATCGCCAGAGAGGGTGAGAGTGATCATCAGCCCAGTGGGCGTGTGCTACCTATTAAAAGCGTACAACCCGCAAGTTAAGAACCCTCTGTACATGAGAGCGCATATGGACACATTCCCTGACGTCATTTTGAGATTGAAGGGGGCGCTGCCCTCGTCTGTGTCCAGAGGGATGAGGATGAGCCAGCCTCAGTGAGTGAGGCGCTCTCTTCTCCGATTAAGGAAATGTGGGAAGCTGCTATGGAAGATGAGTTGAGTTCTATGAGCAATAACCAAGTCTGAGAGTTAGTTGATCTTCCACCTGGGCACAAGACCATCTAGAACAAGTGGATCTTGAAGGTCAAACAAAAGGCAGATGGATCAATTGACAAGTATAAGGCACGTCTTGTGACGAAGGGATATACCCAAAAGGAGGGTATAAACTATGATGAGACGTTCTCCCCTGTGGTGAGAATGGCCTCAATTCG
Source organism: Telopea speciosissima (assembly GCF_018873765.1). Lineage (NCBI taxonomy): Eukaryota > Viridiplantae > Streptophyta > Magnoliopsida > Proteales > Proteaceae > Telopea > Telopea speciosissima. Next base: position 11,267,042 of record NC_057925.1, on the reverse strand, counting down.
CCTCATTCTAGCCATTGTCACAAAGTTGGATTTGGAACTCTACCAAATGGACGTTAAAACTGCCTTTCTCAATGGAGAACTGGACGAGAAGATCTTTATGGCTCAGCCTGTAGGCTTTGAGAAGAAGGGACATAAGCGTAAAGTATGCCGACTCAAACGTTCCATCTATGGCCTTAAGCAATCGTCCAGGCAGTGGTACATTAGATTCACCATGCCATTACCACTGCGGTTTTGACATCATTGAAGAGGACCACTATGTGTATGTTAAACGGTCTAAGGCGGGGTTTCTCATCCTATCATTGTATGTTGATGACATCTTGTTGGCTGGGAATGACATTGAAATGATTGTCGCCACTAAAGAGTGGCTGTCCTCCACTTTTGAGATGAAGGACATGGGTGAGACCAATTTTGTGTTGGGCGTGAAGATTGTGAGGGATCGTACTAGGAGACTTCTTAATTTGTCTCAAGAGACTTACATAAAGAAAGTCCTAGAGCGGTTCCATATGAGCAACTCGAAACCCATTGACACTCCAATGGACAAGGCATGCACTTTGAGCTTAGATCAATGCCCTAAGAGTGATGAAGAGAGAAACCAAATATCCAAAATACCCTATGTAGCGGCAGTAGGCAGTCTGATGTGTGCGATGATGTGCATGTGTCCAGATATTTGCTTTGCTGTTGGCATGGTGAGCCGTTACCAGAATAACCCATGGCCAGTTCATTGGCAGGCAATTAAGAGGATACTTCGATACCTACGTGGCACTGCAGACCTCTCGCTCACCTTTAGTGGTTCAGATTTGAGACTAAGAGGCTACAGTGATGCTGATTGGGCTAGTGATAGAGATGAGCGCAAGTCCACTTTGGGGTATGCGTTTGTTTTGGGAGGCGAGGCTGTCACTTGGAGTAGCAAGAAAATGACCTGCATCGCCCTGCCCATGATGGAATCGGAGTATGTCGCATGTTCGGCAGCTGTACAAGAGGCCGTTTGGCTCAGGAGGTTCTTGCAGAGACTTAGCATTTTTGCTCACTCAGACGACGTTGTGCTTATACACTGTGATAGCACGACAGCGCTTGCATTTGTGAAGGACCCCAAGTTCCATGGTAGAGCCAAGCACATTGACATACGATATCACTACATTCGAGACATGGTAACGCGAGGTGAAGTGGTTCTGCAGCATATCTCCACTGGCAATATGTTGGCTGATCCATTGACTAAGCCTATTGCTAGAGATGTTTTCCTTGTTCACGTTAGGAACTTGGGACTCAGGCGGATCTGATATATATTTGCGTTGAGAACACTTTGTTTGTGATGGACATTTATCTGTATTTCTCTTACATTTATTGATGAGCATATATTTGTTTGAGTAATCTAGTGTGTATACATTCATTGTTTGTAAAGATGTCACCAGGCATAGAATCGACCCACTCACACGGGTGATTCGCCTCGACGCTGGGGTGTAGCGAGCGAGATGAGCCCATGAGCATGTGTGCTCTATGGCACCTTAGTTAGAGCTAAGATGAGACCTTTACATGGTCCAACTTGGAAGATACCACACTTCTAAGTAGCCTGTTGGAAGCCAGATGTGGGGTTCTAGGCAGGGACCATAAGGGTGACTGTGCTAGAAACATAGGTTAGGCGCTTAGAAAAGCGACTAGACTAAGATCTGTATGGCGTTTATTTATTGCGAGTGACATGCCCACCCTAGTGGGAGTTACACCATAGCATGCACATCATACTGCATGTGCTCATGATGGCCGATTGTGAGAGTGATTGAATGGCCTGCTTCGTCACTATGTGAGCCATGTGGATTATATTAATCCCATAGTACCCTTATTACCTGAGACAATGTCATGAAAAAGACACCCAATGACGCTACTTTGACATTCTCCTTAGGACCATGGATGATGCGGTCAAGCGGGAAGCGATTGGAAAAGCTGTTGGAGATATTTGGATTGACATGAGGGGCTCAGGGAAAACCATTGGACGTTGCACCTTTGTTATGTGACTCATTGCTCGGGCGACGTGTCGTATTTGTGATCGACACAATCATGAGTACATTACTTACCAAGGATTAATTAACACTGCTCATCATGAGGGGTCGAGAGTGTTAGATCGGGTGTAAGTGGATTGTTTGGGGTATTTCGAGACTTTTTGAGAGTGATGTACTATGTTGGCTAGATGGAAGTTTGATATAGTACTCCTACCTTGTATCATCTCTATAGGTCATATGCCCCATTACTTGTATGGAGGATAATGCGGAATGAGAGAAACTTGAATGCATAATATATGCGCCCTGTGTGGGCGAGTGAGAGATGTAAATCAGTGATGGGCCAGAGGCCCAACTGGTCTGCCTACATGGGGCAGACCGGCCGAGCCAATAACGAGAGAGAGAGAGGGACGATCACTTAAGTGACCGATCCCTCCTTTGATTGGCCAATCCTAGGGTTTAGCCTATATATAGACATAAGGCATAAACCCTAGGTGCATGATTTAATTAGATTTCTCCCTCTTGTCAAGTTCTGTGTTTCCTTGGGTTTCCATCGTTGCCTAGGGTTTTGTGGTGTGAAGTTCTCTGAGGAGAAGCCTGTAGAGATCGCGTTGTGCTCGTAACTGCAAGTCGCCTTCGATTGTCCTTTTCGCCGCGATTCCATTCGGTTCAGGTAATCCCTAAACCTTTGTGATTAATGGAATGCTCATATGCTAATATGGTCGTTGTAGGATTTCTAACTACTAATCATTTTTTGTAACCAGAGGTGTTTAGCATAGCCAGAGGTCTCAAACATGCTTTACAACTTGGACTCAGTGTGAAAGAAGCTTGGTGCACCCACAAGGTGATTCCAAACTTTCTTTGTGCTGCTATCCATATAGCATGGCAACGGCCTCTTATCCAGCTTTTTTTGAAGATCATTGACTTATCCGATGGAATTTCTTTTTTTGTTCCACAAGTTTTCTATTATCTCCATGGCCACAAAGGTGGCACAGTATGCTGTTCCGGAAAGGCAATCTTTTGTTTACCATGGAAACGATGTAGATATATCTTTCATAAAAACAAAAACAAAAAAAAACACTAAAACATGCGTCAATGGTACATGATAAAGCTTTAGATTCCGTACTGCTCATTGTAAGGGGCTGTCAGCATCAAACAGCAATCCAACCCAATTAAGAAGAATCATGGTTGGGCTGGGCCTGGGCTGGGCTACGCTTGGATTGAGCTAAGAAGACACAAAGTGGGACTGCGGTTTTGAAAAACCCGGCTCACAGCCCGGCCTAATGCAGCCCTAGATTATAGTACAACATTTTCAAATTGGGAGCGCAAGGCTTTTACCTTTATCAGAAAAAAGCACAAGCCTTTTACCAAAAACAAAAAAAAGATGATGAAACCACTAAAATGACTGGAAATTAAATAAGAAAAGAAAACGAATTTGTACAATTGAAAATTTAGAAGATAAATCACATTCTATTGAAGCGTCAAAAAAAAAAAAAAAAATGTGAGTATTTTAAGGATTGTGATCCTCTACTGCCGGGCAGCTGTGCGAACGGCATGGGGCCTCACACAGGCAAGGGGTGAAATGACTGTCCCACCCACTGCCCGAGCCCCCTGCCCATATGGGGTCCAAATACTTAACATGGGCCAGCCCGAGACCCAGCTCACTCAGAGATTAACCAATCAATTACAACCACCCCATGGCATGCTATATATAGTCGACCTTACCAAACCCATATTATTGAGATTATATAGCCAAAAACCCTGCTACATTATTATTTAGTCCTAAGGACGACTTCTCAATTCTCATCTCTTTGGTTCCCATGGGATTTTCCAATTCGATTTCTCTATTTCCGTCTGCTCCTACTGACGTGTGTGCCTTATACACAAGCAAGGTGGAATGTACCGCCTTACCCCTGCCAAAGCACCTTGCCCAAGTGGGGGTAAGGCGATACTTTCCGCCGCGCTTGTGTGTGGGGGCGCACGGCAGTACCGAACAGGCGAAAATAGAGGAATCGGATCCTGGCATTTCCTCACCCTAAAATCATTTCTTCTTCTTCCATTATCTTCTTAGCCATCTTCATGTTCTCAAATGTCACATACCGTCTTTACCAAATGTCATAGTTTCTCTAGAATCGTATCACCAAAGAATATAGGGTGCAAGAAAGAGAAGATGAGCCACCTTCACTTCTAGCTACTTCCATGACATTGTTAGTGGTCCAAATCCAACTGCAATTAGAGTTGCTGCAGCTCCAACTACACATTCATCTAGTATTGGGTTTGGTGCCGATGTGATGATTGATAATCCATTGACCGAACAACCGGAGATGGCTTCTAAACTTGTTGGAAGAGCACAAGGGTTTCTTTACCTTCCATCAACATCGACCCATCTCCCTTTAATGTCGAGCAAAACCCTTATAATGTCTATCTCATATCAACATTCAGAACATTTATACACACACCCGAAGCATTCTCATCGACGTCGATAGCTGTTCATCAATAGTAGCTCGATGTCGACCTACCCCTCTTCGATGTCAATTCGACCCTGTTGACCTTGTGTAAATCCGAGAAGCCCAAACTTACTTTGTTTAACTCTAATTTCACTTCCTTTCACACCCAAGCTTATATTTGGCAACTTGGATGCAAATTTGACTCTCCTAAGCCCTAAGTAACTCCTCCTTTGATAGTAAACCACTTTCCCACATCCCATTGGCCATAACTTTGATCAAACACCCGCCGTCGATGCAAAGACACTCATTCTACTCACCGACAATCTGAATCAAACTCAATGTCTAGCACGAATTTGGGATTACACACAGCTCTCTACAACTATAAATACACCCCCTCTCACGTTGAGGGGCATCACCATCATACAAGTTTTGGATCCAGAACTCAATGCTTGGATTTTTGCTTAAATCTTGTGATTTTCGAGTCTGGCGATGAAGTGCGAGAAGAAGGGAAGAAGAATGGTATTCTTTGTTTCATTGGCGACGATGATAAGTTGAAGGCCGAACTAGACACCGAAGAGGTGTTCACTCAAGTGATTTTGCTTCTTGTAGCAAACCAAGATGAGAACACCGTAGTGAAAGAGATGCTTCCCTCTCCTCATCCACATCCTCATGTGCACTCGATTTGTAAGACTTTGACGACCTCAAATACTATTAGCACTTATGGTGGATTTTTGCTACTAAGACGACATGTTGATGAATCTCTTCTACCATGGTTCAAAATGAGGTTTGAAGTCCAAGAAAACTCCTTCAAGATTTAGGACCCAAGGGATTATTTTAATTTTATTTCTACCTTATCTGTCTTGGTGACAAGGGTAATTAATTTTAAGGGGGTAGAATGTTACGTGCTTGACTTGGGTGTAGTAAGAGTCCTAATGTGTGTGGGTAATTAATTAGTGGTTCAATTAGATAGCAGTTGTTAGGAGTTAGATGGTTATGGTTGGTTATCCTATAGTGGATATAAGGTTGGGGGTTAGTAGAAGTTAATAGGAGTTATGTAAGGTTATGGGGGTTATGGGGAAATGATGTGTAATCGTGTTAGAAGGGAAAAGGAATGCTAACCGGTTGTGCAGCGCGGTGTGTACCTGCACCCAGACGCAACCGTACATGTAATGATCGGGTGCACTGGTCATTTCGTGCGTGGCTGTATCTGGGCGGCACGGATACATATATGCCGCGCTGTGTGACCAGTTAACGTTCTTTATCCATAAATTCCTTATTTAGTCCTAAAGCACGACTTCTCTATCTCATCCCTTTGGTTCCCATGGCCTTTCCTCACCCTAAAATCATTTCTTCTTCTTCTATCATCTTCTTAGCCATCTTCATCTTCTCAAATATCACCATCTCTGCCAAATCTCAGAGTTTCTCTAGAATCTTATCGCCAAAGAATCTAGGGTTGAAGAAAGAGACGATAAGCCACCTTCATTTCTACTTCCATGACATAGTTAGTGGTCCAAATCCAACTGCAATTAGAGTTGCTGCAGCTCCAACTACAAATTCATCTAGTACTGGGTTTGGTGCCGTTGTGATGATCGATGATCCATTAACCGAACAACCGGAGATGGCTTCTAAACTTGTTGGAAGAGCACAAGGGTTATATGCATTGGCTTCGAAAGAGGAAGCAGGTTTGTTAATGGCTATCAACTTTGCTTTCACGGAAGGGAAGTATAATGGGAGCACACTTAGCATACTTGGGAGAAATAGGGTTTTCTTTAAGGTAAGAGAGATGCCGGTGGTCGGTGGTAGCGGGGTTTTCCGATTTGCTCGAGGCTTTGCTCAGGCCAAAACTTACTCCTTAGATCCTAAGACTGGGGATACAGTGGTTGAGTATAATGTCTATGTCACCCATTATTGATGCATACCTTTCCTTTACCATGCTGCTCTCTTTCTAATTAACCCTCTCGCATGATAGACCCTCCTTGGAAATGAGATTGATAAGATGATGATAATCAATATATACTAGAGATTAACTTATCTACTTTGCTTGTTTCCATGTTACACTATTTGGTTTTGCTAGTGTGACAACTTGGCTACATTGATATTATAAAGTTTTGCATGCCATGTGTCACACCCCTAACCTAGATAAAAGGTATGGTGCTGGCCGTGCTGGGCCTCATGGGTCGTCGTGTGATAACGGTTGATTTCCTATCTTTTAGGGGGTGTTGATCGATTTAATTTGATTCAAACCAATTAACTAAACGGTCTCAATTTTGAAATCATAATCGAACCATTTATTAAATGGTTCGATTCGGTAAACGGTTTCTATTTGCTTTTGT